>NC_091744.1:84711573-84794073 GCF_043380555.1 Nothobranchius furzeri
ACTTGTTCAAGCTGGCTTTTGTATGACCTTCTTCACCTCTCTCTCTTTATTCTGCTCTCCCCACCTATTCCACCTTCCTCAGGATCCACTGATTTCCCTCTTTCCTGTTCACTCTCTCTCTTTCTTAACATTTTTAATCACAATTGTCTATTTTTGCTCATTTTAAATATACTTTTAAACATTTTCTAAATTATTTTTTTATATATATTTTGTTTTTGTGAAGTGCCTCGTGATTTTTATCTTGAGAGGCGCTATAGAAATGATATTTTCTTCTTCTTCTGAGTAAAAAGGTTCAAACTGTACTTTTAAAATTATTTTTATTGTTTTGCTAAATATGAGTTAAAGTAAAGATAAAACCGAAAGCATGAATCAGGTTAGACTTCTAGAATAATAACATTCTCATGTGTTTCCGTTGCAGAGCCAAAACGCGTCATCACGGCTGTCTCTCCTCCTCCCACGCGCTGCTGGGTCAGAACCCGGAGTTGCGAGTTCGGTTGCGGACGGACTCTGAAGCTTCACAGTTCAGGAAGAATGAATAAAAATTAAACTTTAATCGACATGGAGCTCATTTAAAAGCATTAGTCGTTTATCTAAAAATATTTCTGTTGAAATAACCGGTTATGATTTTTTTAATTAAGGATCTAAAAATGTACGATTTCCGTTAGATTAAATAAAAATCAGTGTTTCGTTTCAGTGTTTTAACTAAAGCGGGCAAATGCTGCCTGCATTAAAAACAAAAATCTATTATTTTTAACAACTAAAGTGGGATTTTTTAATGCAGTAAGCTCAAAAGAAGGCCTTGAATTTCCGAAAATGTAAGAAATGTTAGTGTGTTTAACCACAGGCCCGCTCCAGTTTATAAGAAACTAAAAAATCTTCACTTTCAAGAGAAATTTGACATTTTCGGCCTTGAAATCGCATTTTGTTGTTCAATTATGACTTAGTTGATGTTTTAATTGTTCTATAAATGAAGACAAATTTACGGAGGAATTTAAAACCTTTATTCTATTAAACTGCGACACAACAAAACGGACACGAGGAGGTTTGAAGTCGGAGCAGAAGATTTACTGCGCCGCGGCCGGTCGGGCGCGTGCGTCTTCCGGCGCTTTAATGAGACGGTTAATTCCGGTTTTAACGGAAGAATTACAGAACAATAACAGGCGCGTTTAAAATCTAATTATTAGGGAATTCAGAAATAATGCTGGTAGTAATATATTAAATAAAATGTCTGAAGAAAGTTTTAAAATATTTAGATTTTATACGACTGAAAAATTAGAATAAAAATCTGAACATTAAACTAAAAACTTTATCCTGCAAAAATGAAAAGAAATCAAAACTTCGTGTTTTATACTTTAAAACATCAAAGAGATTTTCCTTATTACAAAATGTTTACACAAAATAGGAATATTATTATTACTATTATAGTGTGTGTGTGTGTGTGTGTGTGTGTGTGTGTGTGTGTGTGTGTGTGTGTGTGTGTGTGTGTGTGTGTGTTCACTGAATGAAGACAGAGGTTTTTGTCCCCCCATCACCTCCTAACTCCTCCTCCTCCTCACACACACCCGGAGTGGAGGGAAAGAGGGCTACTCCTCCTCCCTCCTCCACTCCTCTTCATCCATTCACAGAGGAAGCTCGGAGCGGACCATCTCCTCCTCCCTGAATGGACTTTTGGAGCCAGAGCTGACTTTTTGCTGCTTCTGCTGCTGCGGATGGGAGCTGGAGACCACATCTGACCTTCTGTTGCTGATGAGAAAACTGATCTCCAGTCAGTTTGCCATGACCTTTTGCTGGACCAGCTGCTGTTTGCTGTGGTGAACAGCTGATCGGAGAAGAACTTTGGTCTGTGAGGGAGACTTTGAGTTTGTGAAGGACTCAGAAGGTGCAGTGGCTCACTCAGGCAGGAGCGTGGAAGGGTTCTCTCCCTGGACCACCATGAGTTCAGAGGTACGTGACCTGAACTCCCTGCTGCCCCCGCTCCCGGCAGGCCCCAGTCCCGGCTGCCCGGCACTGCCCGTCACCACGGCCCCTCAGTGGACTCCCGTCCTGGACTTCCACCCCTCCGCCTCTCCTTACTCCTCGCTGGCTGCTCCCCACACCTCCCTGGGGCCTCACTCCTTCATCAAACAGGAGCCCAGCTGGGGAAGCACAGGAGACCCCCACCTCCACGACACAGACCCTCACTGTGGCCTCAGCGCCTTCACCGTGCACTTCTCGGGGCAGTTCACCGGCACCGGTGCCTGCAGGTACGGGGCAGCGTTTGGGGCACCCCCTCCTACACCCACAGCTTCCAGCCAGCCTCCATCAGTGGCTGCTCCCCACCACCACCAGCCCCCCAGCAGGATGTTCAGCAACCCGTCGTACCTGGGCAGCTGCATGGACACGCAGCCGGTGGCCCGGAACCAGACAGGTAGGTCCAGGTATTCAGAAGCAGGACGGCAGTGGGAGTTTAGGGTAGATCCCAGGTTTAGGTCCCAGAACCTTTTAAAGAATGAAATGATGTTAAATCCGTAGTTCTGTAGGGTCAGGGTTCACCTTTTGGCCTGCAGACTCAGCCGTGTCCTCGCCGGGTTTAAATGAGATCAAATGTTGCTTCGGAGTGTGAAAAGAGTTTTATTAAAGCTGAAATAGATCAACAGAATAATCATAAAAACAGAATTCTGATGAAAGCTGGTTTCTTTATGTTTTTGTTTGGCTCCAGGACAGTGATGTAGACCAGAGCATCGTCTAGAGTTAGTCAAGAAGCGCTTGTTGTCCTACATTATCATACCCATGAGTCTGTCAGTAAAGCGATAATTCTTTCAAATAATAATTACAATTATTAATATTTTATAGTATTATTTACTTATTTTAAGATTGTCTCAAATTAACTGAAAATGCAAAGAAATGCAGCAAGTTGTTCCTCCAAAGGGTTAAAAGACCAAATCATTGTTTTCCTCCATAGAAATAATATTTAGGGATTATTTATTCATCTAATATTTGACCTTTTAATGTCGACCAAATTTTGAAAAAGTAAAAAAAAACCTACCTTTTGCATTTTGTAAAATTAATTTGGTTGCATAAAGGGTTGTAATAAAGCGATAACGTCAAAAGGATAAATTAATGTTAATTTTTTTAACTTTTATTTAAAAATCATTTCACAGAATTTTTGGTTCATGCATCACTGAGATAAGGTTAGTAAAATCTCTGCCAAGTGTTTGAAGGATTATTTAATTAGATGTGTCATAATTAAAATGTAGAAGAAGAAGAAAGAATCATTTCTGTAGCGCCTCTCAAGATAAAAATCACGAGGCGCTTCACAAAAAAAAAATGTAAAAATATAAAAAAGCATTTAGAAAATGTTTAAAAATATATTTAAAATGAGCAAAAATAGACAATTGTGATTAAAAATGTAAAGAAAGAGAGAGAGTGAACAGGAAAGAGGGAAATCAGTGGATCCTGAGTGGATCTACGTTTATCTCTAGTTTTAATCAGACTGAAGGTAAAGTTGGTCCCCAACAGAAAATCTGCAGAGAAAATGTTTTAAAACAAGAAAAACATAAAAGAGGAGAACAGAGAAGTCTGGTGTTGTTCTGTCCACTTATCACCAAACAAAACTCGTGTGTGTGTGTGTGTGTGTGTGTGTGTGTGTGTGTGTGTGTGTGTGTGTGTGTGTGTGTGTGTGTGTGTGTGTGTGTATTCTCGGCCGAGCGAGTCCTAATTCGTCACCTCGACTATTAATCTCTGGTTCGTCTCCAGAAACTTCAGTCCGGAAAAATATCTCCTGCATGAGTCACTTTAGAAGTTAAAGTGCTTCTTTCCAGGCAGGATAATTAAACCGTTAGCGATTATCCAGCAGATTAATTAGTAATAACATGCTTCTCAAGCAGATAATTCAGGAATAACATTTTTATCAAAGAGTCGAGCTGACCTCTGACCCGCTTTATCTGCCGCCTGCTGTGGTTGGATGAGCAAACAAACCAACAGCAGAACTGGGGTCGCACAGTAGAGCTGCGGGGTCACGTTCAGATCCACCGCTTCCACCACTCCTCTGGTTTGGAGAGGGATTTTTATTCGTCATGATCGAGTTTAATGATGTTTCTGTGCAGCTTTAGAGCCGCAGATTTAAAAATCAGCACACAAAGTGAATTTTTACAACAGGTTTTAGTCGCATCTCTGGCCTAAACCTGGTAAGTGAGAATAAAAATGATTTCTAACGATGGCAGGAGAAAGAAAAACGAATCATTAGGAGGAGAAATGAGGTTTGTACGGAAATCGGGGAATTCTGTTGGGGATTTCCAGACTTTAGGTTTTCCAGTTGAATACAAATTGACCTCATTGCTTGTCACTTCAGTGCTGGACTTCAAGGAGGCAAAAGAATCCGAAGAAACACACACACACACACACACACAAGTCGGGGGTGAGTGGAAGATAAATGGAGATGTTTAATGAGGTTTTTTCTCTGCTCACCCACCGACTCTCAGAGTGAGGTGAGTGAAAGTGCTGCAGGTTTAATTAATGAAGCATGCATGTGAGAGATAGCGTGTTTGTATCTGTGTGTCGGTGGAAGGGAGTGATTGATGAGAAGACACCGTGACCTTTAAGGTCAGATGAAGTCATGAGTCAGAGCCGGTCATCTCCTCAGCACCGATCGGCGCGCGTGGTGAGAAAAAAGTAGAGAGGTCGTCAAACAAGATTTCAGTTTGTGAATCAAACTTCACCCAAGTCGTGTTTAAAGTTGGATTTTAGAGCTTTGTTTGGAACGGGAACGAGTTTAAGGTCTTTAAAGTTTAGTTAAAATCTCTCAGGTGTAAGACAAAAGCAAATAAAACAGTAAGAATCAAATTTAAAGGAAAGTTAAATAAAAAAAAAGGAATTAAAAAATAATGAAAGTATAAGAAAACTGAAGTTTTCATTTAAGGTAAGTAAAACTGAGTTTTAGCTCTGCAAGTTAAATTAACTAATTAACCAGTATCGTTAAAGTCTGCGCAAGGAAGTGCAAAGAATAAAAAATAAAAACAAAAACTGCAGGAAAAGTAGAAAACGTGCAAAAAACGATTACAACTATAAGCTGTAAAACACTAAAACTACAACAATATGCTGTAAGACACTAAAACTACAACAATAAGCTGTAAGACACTAAAACTACAACAATACGCTGTAAGACACTAAAACTACATCAATAAGCTGTAAGACACTAAAACTACATCAATAAGCTGTAAGACACTAAAACTACAACAATAAGCTGTAAGACACTAAAACTACAACAATAAGCTGTAAGACACTAAAACTACATCAATACGCTGTAAGACACTAAAACTACAACAATACGCTGTAAGACACTAAAACTACAACAATACGCTGTAAGACACTAAAACTACAACAATACGCTGTAAGACACTAAAACTACATCAATAAGCTGTAAGACACTAAAACTACATCAATAAGCTGTAAGACACTAAAACTACATCAATAAGCTGTAAGACACTAAAACTACAACAATAAGCTGTAAGACGCTAAAACTACAACAATAAGCTGTAAGACACTAAAACTACATCAATACGCTGTAAGACACTAAAACTTCATCAATAAGCTGTAAGACGCTAAAACTACAACAATAAGCTGTAAGACACTAAAACTACATCAATACGCTGTAAGACACTAAAACTACAACAATAAGCTGTAAGACATTAAAACTACAACAATAAGCTGTAAGACACTAAAACTACATCAATACGCTGTAAGACACTAAAACTACATCAATAAGCTGTAAGACACTAAAACTACAACAATAAGCTGTAAGACACTAAAACTACAACAATAAGCTGTAAGACACTAAAACTACAACAATAAGCTGTAAGACACTAAAACTACAACAATAAGCTGTAAGACACTAAAACTACATCAATAAGCTGTAAGACACTAAAACTACAACAATACGCTGTAAGACACTAAAACTACAACAATAAGCTGTAAGACACTAAAACTACAACAATACGCTGTAAGACACTAAAACTACAACAATAAGCTGTAAGACACTAAAACTACATCAATACGCTGTAAGACACTAAAACTACAACAATACGCTGTAAGACACTAAAACTACAACAATAAGCTGTAAGACACTAAAACTACAACAATAAGCTGTAAGACACTAAAACTACAACAATAAGCTGTAAGACACTAAAACTACAACAATAAGCTGTAAGACACTAAAACTACAACAATAAGCTGTAAGACACTAAAACTACAACAATAAGCTGTAAGACACTAAAACTACAACAATAAGCTGTAAGACACTAAAACTACAACAATAAGCTGTAAGACACTAAAACTACATCAATAAGCTGTAAGACACTAAAACTACAACAATACGCTGTAAGACACTAAAACTACAACAATAAGCTGTAAGACACTAAAACTACAACAATAAGCTGTAAAACACTAAAACTACAACAATAAGCTGTAAAACACTAAAACTACAACAATAAGCTGTAAGACACTAAAACTACAACAATACGCTGTAAGACACTAAAACTACAACAATAAGCTGTAAGACACTAAAACTACAACAATGAGCTGTAAGACGCTAAAACTACAACAATAAGCTGTAAGACACTAAAACTACAACAATAAGCTGTAAGACGCTAAAACTACATCAATAAGCTGTAAGACATTAAAACTACAACAATACGCTGTAAGACACTAAAACTACAACAATAAGCTGTAAGACACTAAAACTACAACAATAAGCTGTAAGACACTAAAACTACAACAATAAGCTGTAAGACACTAAAACTACAACAATAAGCTGTAAGACACTAAAACTACAACAATAAGCTGTAAGACACTAAAACTACAACAATAAGCTGTAAGACACTAAAACTACAACAATAAGCTGTAAGACACTAAAACTACAACAATAAGCTGTAAGACACTAAAACTACATCAATAAGCTGTAAGACACTAAAACTACAACAATAAGCTGTAAGACACTAAAACTACAACAATAAGCTGTAAGACACTAAAACTACAACAATACGCTGTAAGACACTAAAACTACAACAATACGCTGTAAGACACTAAAACTACAACAATACGCTGTAAGACACTAAAACTACAACAATACGCTGTAAGACACTAAAACTACAACAATAAGCTGTAAGACACTAAAACTACAACAATAATCTGTAAGACACTAAAACTACAACAATAAGCTGTAAGACACTAAAACTACAACAATACGCTGTAAGACACTAAAACTACAACAATAAGCTGTAAGACACTAAAACTACAACAATAAGCTGTAAAACACTAAAACTACAACAATAAGCTGTAAGACACTAAAACTACAACAATAAGCTGTAAAACACTAAAACTACAACAATAAGCTGTAAAACACTAAAACTACAACAATACGATGTAAGACACTAAAACTACAACAATAAGCTGTAAAACACTAAAACTACAACAATAAGCTGTAAGACACTAAAACTACAACAATAAGCTGTAAGACACTAAAACTACAACAATAAGCTGTAAGACACTAAAACTACAACAATAAGCTGTAAAACACTAAAACTACATCAATAAGCTGTAAGACACTAAAACTACAACAATACACTGTAAGACACTAAAACTACAACAATAAGCTGTAAGACACTAAAACTACAACAATAAGCTGTAAGACACTAAAACTACAACAATAAGCTGTAAGACACTAAAACTACAACAATACGCTGTAAGACACTAAAACTACAACAATACGCTGTAAGACACTAAAACTACAACAATAAGCTGTAAGACACTAAAACTACATCAATAAGCTGTAAGACACTAAAACTACAACAATAAGCTGTAAGACACTAAAACTACAACAATAAGCTGTAAGACACTAAAACTACAACAATAAGCTGTAAGACACTAAAACTACAACAATAAGCTGTAAGACACTAAAACTACAACAATAAGCTGTAAGACACTAAAACTACAACAATAAGCTGTAAGACACTAAAACTACAACAATAAGCTGTAAGACACTAAAACTACAACAATACGCTGTAAGACACTAAAACTACAACAATACGCTGTAAGACACTAAAACTACAACAATAAGCTGTAAGACACTAAAACTACATCAATAAGCTGTAAGACACTAAAACTACAACAATAAGCTGTAAGACACTAAAACTACAACAATAAGCTGTAAGACACTAAAACTACAACAATAAGCTGTAAGACACTAAAACTACAACAATAAGCTGTAAGACACTAAAACTACAACAATAAGCTTTAAGACACTAAAACTACAACAATAAGCTGTAAGACACTAAAACTACAACAACAAGCTGTAAGACACTAAAACTACATCAATAAGCTGTAAGACACTAAAACTACAACAATAAGCTGTAAGACACTAAAACTACATCAATAAGCTGTAAGACACTAAAACTACATCAATAAGCTGTAAGACACTAAAACTACAACAATAAGCTGTAAGACACTAAAACTACAACAATAAGCTGTAAAACACTAAAACTACATCAATAAGCTGTAAGACACTAAAACTACAACAATACACTGTAAGACACTAAAACTACAACAATAAGCTGTAAGACACTAAAACTACAACAATAAGCTGTAAGACACTAAAACTACAACAATAAGCTGTAAGACACTAAAACTACAACAATACGCTGTAAGACACTAAAACTACAACAATACGCTGTAAGACACTAAAACTACAACAATAAGCTGTAAGACACTAAAACTACATCAATAAGCTGTAAGACACTAAAACTACAACAATAAGCTGTAAGACACTAAAACTACAACAATAAGCTGTAAGACACTAAAACTACAACAATAAGCTGTAAGACACTAAAACTACAACAATAAGCTGTAAGACACTAAAACTACAACAATAAGCTGTAAGACACTAAAACTACAACAATAAGCTGTAAGACACTAAAACTACAACAATAAGCTGTAAGACACTAAAACTACAACAATACGCTGTAAGACACTAAAACTACAACAATACGCTGTAAGACACTAAAACTACAACAATAAGCTGTAAGACACTAAAACTACATCAATAAGCTGTAAGACACTAAAACTACAACAATAAGCTGTAAGACACTAAAACTACAACAATAAGCTGTAAGACACTAAAACTACAACAATAAGCTGTAAGACACTAAAACTACAACAATAAGCTGTAAGACACTAAAACTACAACAATAAGCTTTAAGACACTAAAACTACAACAATAAGCTGTAAGACACTAAAACTACAACAACAAGCTGTAAGACACTAAAACTACATCAATAAGCTGTAAGACACTAAAACTACAACAATAAGCTGTAAGACACTAAAACTACATCAATAAGCTGTAAGACACTAAAACTACATCAATAAGCTGTAAGACACTAAAACTACAACAATAAGCTGTAAGACACTAAAACTACAACAACAAGCTGTAAGACACTAAAACTACATCAATAAGCTGTAAGACACTAAAACTACAACAATAAGCTGTAAGACACTAAAACTACATCAATAAGCTGTAAGACACTAAAACTACATCAATAAGCTGTAAGACACTAAAACTACAACAATACGCTGTAAGACACTAAAACTACAACAATACGCTGTAAGACACTAAAACTACAACAATAAGCTGTAAGACACTAAAACTACATCAATAAGCTGTAAGACACTAAAACTACAACAATAAGCTGTAAGACACTAAAACTACAACAATAAGCTGTAAGACACTAAAACTACAACAATAAGCTGTAAGACACTAAAACTACAACAATAAGCTGTAAGACACTAAAACTACAACAATAAGCTGTAAGACACTAAAACTACAACAATAAGCTGTAAGACACTAAAACTACAACAATAAGCTGTAAGACACTAAAACTACAACAATAAGCTGTAAGACACTAAAACTACAACAATACGCTGTAAGACACTAAAACTACAACAATACGCTGTAAGACACTAAAACTACAACAATAAGCTGTAAGACACTAAAACTACATCAATAAGCTGTAAGACACTAAAACTACAACAATAAGCTGTAAGACACTAAAACTACAACAATAAGCTGTAAGACACTAAAACTACAACAATAAGCTGTAAGACACTAAAACTACAACAATAAGCTGTAAGACACTAAAACTACAACAATAAGCTTTAAGACACTAAAACTACAACAATAAGCTGTAAGACACTAAAACTACAACAACAAGCTGTAAGACACTAAAACTACATCAATAAGCTGTAAGACACTAAAACTACAACAATAAGCTGTAAGACACTAAAACTACATCAATAAGCTGTAAGACACTAAAACTACATCAATAAGCTGTAAGACACTAAAACTACAACAATAAGCTGTAAGACACTAAAACTACAACAATAAGCTGTAAGACACTAAAACTACAACAATACGCTGTAAGACATTAAAACTACAACAATACGCTGTAAGACACTAAAACTACAACAATAAGCTGTAAGACACTAAAACTACAACAATAAGCTGTAAGACACTAAAACTACAACAATAAGCTGTAAAACACTAAAACTACAACAATAAGCTGTAAGACACTAAAACTACAACAATACGCTGTAAGACACTAAAACTACAACAATAAGCTGTAAGACACTAAAACTACAACAATAAGCTGTAAAACACTAAAACTACAACAATAAGCTGTAATACACTAAAACTACAATAAGCTGTAAGACACTAAAACTACAACAATACGCTGTAAAACACTAAAACTACAACAATAAGCTGTAAAACACTAAAACTACAACAATACGCTGTAAGACACTAAAACTACAACAATAAGCTGTAAGACACTAAAACTACAATAATACGCTGTAAGACACTAAAACTACAACAATACGCTGTAAGACACTAAAACTACAACATAAGCTGTAAGACACTAAAACTACAACAATAAGCTGTAAGACACTAAAACTACAACAATAAGCTGTCAAACACTAAAACTACAACAATAAGCTGTAAGACACTAAAACTACAACAATAAGCTGTAAGACACTAAAACTACAACAATACGCTGTAAGGCACTAAAACTACAACAATACGCTGTAAGACACTAAAACTACAACAATAAGCTGTAAGACACTAAAACTACAACAATACGCTGTAAGACACTAAAACTACAACAATACGCTGTAAGACACTAAAACTACAACAATAAGCTGTAAGACACTAAAACTACAACAATACGCTGTAAGGCACTAAAACTACAACAATACGCTGTAAGACACTAAAACTACAACAATACGCTGTAAGACACTAAAACTACAACAACATGCTGTAAGACACTAAAACTACAACAATACGCTGTAAGACACTAAAACTACAACAATAAGCTGTAAGACACTAAAACTACAACAATACGCTGTAAGACACTAAAACTACAACAATAAGCTGTAAGACACTAAATTACAACAAATAAGCTGTAAGACACTAAAACTACATCAATAAGCTGTAAGACACTAAAACTACATCAATAAGCTGTAAGACACTAAAACTACAACAATAAGCTGTAAGACACTAAAACTACAACAATAAGCTGTAAGACACTAAAACTACAACAATACGCTGTAAGACACTAAAACTACAACAATACGCTGTAAGACACTAAAACTACAACAATAAGCTGTAAGACACTAAAACTACAACAATAAGCTGTAAGACACTAAAACTACAACAATAAGCTGTAAAACACTAAAACTACAACAATAAGCTGTAAGACACTAAAACTACAACAATACGCTGTAAGACACTAAAACTACAAAAATACGCTGTAAGACACTAAAACTACAACAATAAGCTGTAAGACACTAAAACTACAACAATAAGCTGTAAAACACTAAAACTACAACAATAAGCTGTAAGACACTAAAACTACAATAAGCTGTAAGACACTAAAACTACAACAATACGCTGTAAAACACTAAAACTACAACAATAAGCTGTAAAACACTAAAACTACAACAATACGCTGTAAGACACTAAAACTACAACAATAAGCTGTAAGACACTAAAACTACAATAATACGCTGTAAGACACAAAAACTACAACAATACGCTGTAAGACACTAAAACTACAACATAAGCTGTAAGACACTAAAACTACAACAATAAGCTGTAAGACACTAAAACTACAACAATAAGCTGTAAGACACTAAAACTACATCAATAAGCTGTAAGACACTAAAACTACAACAATAAGCTGTAAAACACTAAAACTACAACAATAAGCTGTAAGACACTAAAACTACAACAATAAGCTGTAAGACACTAAAACTACAACAATACGCTGTAAGGCACTAAAACTACAACAATACGCTGTAAGACACTAAAACTACAACAATAAGCTGTAAGACACTAAAACTACAACAATACGCTGTAAGACACTAAAACTACAACAATACGCTGTAAGACACTAAAACTACAACAATAAGCTGTAAGACACTAAAACTACAACAATACGCTGTAAGGCACTAAAACTACAACAATACGCTGTAAGACACTAAAACTACAACAATACGCTGTAAGACACTAAAACTACAACAACATGCTGTAAGACACTAAAACTACAACAATACGCTGTAAGACACTAAAACTACAACAATAAGCTGTAAGACACTAAAACTACAACAATACGCTGTAAGACACTAAAACTACAACAATAAGCTGTAAGACACTAAATTACAACAAATAAGCTGTAAGACACTAAAACTACAACAATACGCTGTAAGACACTAAAACTACAACAATAAGCTGTAAGACACTAAAACTACAACAATACGCTGTAAGACACTAAAACTACAACAATAAGCTGTAAGACACTAAAACTACAACAATACGCTGTAAGACACTAAAACTACAACAATAAGCTGTAAGACACTAAAACTACAACAAATAAGCTGTAAGACACTAAAACTACAACAATACGCTGTAAGACACTAAAACTACAACAATACGCTGTAAGACACTAAAACTACAACAATACGCTGTAAGACACTAAAACTACAACAATAAGCTGTAAGACACTAAAACTACATCAATACGCTGTAAGACACTAAAACTACAACAATAAGCTGTAAGACACTAAAACTACAACAATACGCTGTAAGACACTAAAACTACAACAATAAGCTGTAAGACACTAAATTACAACAAATAAGCTGTAAGACACTAAAACTACAACAATACGCTGTAAGACACTAAAACTACAACAATAAGCTGTAAGACACTAAAACTACAACAATACGCTGTAAGACACTAAAACTACAACAATAAGCTGTAAGACACTAAAACTACAACAATACGCTGTAAGACACTAAAACTACAACAATAAGCTGTAAGACACTAAAACTACAACAAATAAGCTGTAAGACACTAAAACTACAACAATACGCTGTAAGACACTAAAACTACAACAATACGCTGTAAGACACTAAAACTACAACAATACGCTGTAAGACACTAAAACTACAACAATAAGCTGTAAGACACTAAAACTACATCAATACGCTGTAAGACACTAAAACTACAACAATAAGCTGTAAGACACTAAAACTACAACAAATAAGCTGTAAGACACTAAAACTACAACAATAAGCTGTAAGACACTAAAACTACAACAATACGCTGTAAGACACTAAAACTACAACAATAAGCTGTAAGACACTAAAACTACAACAAATAAGCTGTAAGACACTAAAACTACAACAATACGCTGTAAGCCACTAAAACTACAACAATAAGCTGTAAGACACTAAAACATTCGGTCAAATTGTGGATAAAACATGCTAAAGGTCTTTGTAAAAACATGGGATTGGTTATTTTCTGCAGCAGAATAATCCTGCAGGGATAAATAAACAAATTCAGTCGGATTTTGGCTTAAATCGTCTGATTTCCTGTATTTGAACACAGAATTATCACCATCGTGTGTTAAAGTGTGTATTTACTGTTTTCTCTCTCTCTCTCTTTCTGCATGTGCGTGTGTGTGTGCGTGTGTGTATGTGTGTGTGTGTGTGTGTGTGTGTGTGTGCGTGCGTGCGTGTGTGTGTGTGCATGTGTGTGTGTGTGTGTGTGTGTGTGTGTGTTGCAGGCTACAGCACGGTTGCATTCGATGGAGCCGGTAATTACGGCCACCCTCCTACACACCACAGCTCCCAGTTCTCCAGCCACTCCTTCAAACACGAAGACGCGCTCGCCCAGCAGAGCACGATGGGTACGTGAAGACGTTGTCTGCAGTCGTTTCTCATATTTCATCTCAGGAGAAGCGTCCGCGAAGACCAAGCTAGAAAACCAGAAACATTTAATGTGTCGCTGATTTATTCTTCTCCCAATCAAACCACTGAAGTTCAGAACAACTTCACTTATTTAATGAGCGTCATTGTTTTTGTTTTCTCCACTTGTTCAACTTTGACCCCAGGAAGCAGAAATGGTTTATCCTTTTATGGAAACAGGTCACAGCTAAATAGAAACCACAGATTTAGACATCATTTAAGCTAAAATTTGATGAAAATAAAATTACATTTTTAATGTTTACTTTTATCACTGATAATAAAATCAAGTTTAGCTGAGACTCGTGCGCAGAGCCGCGTGCTTTGATGCTAGAGGAGTTTGATATCAGACAAGAAGACCTTTCTGCAGGGCAGGATCCTCATTATTTGACAAATATGAGCATGAATCCCACATTCTACCCACAGGCTACAAGTGGTGGCTCTGTTGCTTTGCAGCAAAAAGGTTGCTGGTTCAAATCCTGGCTGCGGCCTTTCTGCATGGAGTTAGCATGTTCTCCTCGTGCGTGCATGCGTTACTCCGGCTTCCTCCCACAGACCAGAAACATGCATGTCAGGCTCAAACTGCTCTGGACTAAAATGAGGACAAACATTTCTACGGTAATAAAACACGTCAGACTGTGAGCTGCAGCACAAGCTGCTGTGTTAGACCTCCACGGTCCTGCAGATGAATAAATAAAAGGACAAAGACTCGATTCTGTCCTTTCGTTGTTTAAACAACACATCGGAGCCTCGTCCATTCAGAGCACATATAGTTATTTCTGTTTACTTTAAGCGCTACAGCTGTGTGTTTGGACCTCCCCGTCCCCCTGAGGGTCTCGTCCATTTATTCGGACGTCTCTGCGCTGACCTTGCCTGTTGGAGGTATAAATCAGCCACATCCTGACTCCAGCTCCCTCGCCGCCTCCCTCTCATCCCTCCTTTCATCTCTTTAATCCCTCATCTGCGCAATTTGTTGGTAAACATAAAAATTTGGATCTTTGTGATTTTTATTTTATTGGAAAAGATAAATTAGAGGATTGGCGATCAGAAGAATTGTTAGCAGTTTTTCTATTTTGTTCATATTTTCAGCTAAATTCTTCTTCATTAAAGTTCATACGTTGTTTTGCATCTTCCTTTCTGCTCCGTAACCATAGCAACAGTATACATGATTCATAGTTGGACGCTCACCGGTCACGATCCACGGGTGTGAGCCTTGACGTCAGCAGCCCATGTGACTTTATTTTAACTTTTGCAGCATTTTGGGGACTTTTAAGAAAAAAGTTTGTAATAAAACCAGTTTGAACTGGTCAGAACTAAAACTAAGCACAACTAAAAGATGTTTGAAAACAGAAAATCCACCCATCCATTCATTTTTGGCCGCTTCTCTGGAGTCGGGTCGCGGGGGCAGCATCCTAAGCAGGGAGGCCCAGACTTCCCTCTCCCCAGCCACTTGGGCCAGCTCCTCCGGGGGAATCCCAAGGCGTTCCCTGGCCAGGTGAGAGACATAGTCCCTCCAGCGTGTCCTGGGTCTACCTTTAGGTCTCCTCCTGGTTGGATGTGCCCGGAAAACCTCACCAGAAAGGCGCACAGGAGGCATCCTAATCAGATGTCCGAGCCACCTCAACTGGCTCCTCTCGATGTGGAGGAGCAGCAGATCTACTCCGAGCCCCTCCTGGATGACCGAGCTTCTCACCCTATCTCTAAGGCAGAGCCCAGCCGCCCTGCGGAGAAAACTCATTTCAGCCGCTTGGATCCGCGATCAACCTTTAAACTAATACTCGAGTGTGGCAGGTCTAACTCTTGATTCTATATATCTTATCTGAACTAATTAACAAATATATGGGAAGTTAAGTGAAAGGTTTACTTTATTATTGCTGTAATATTAATAATTTTACAGCGTAATTGCCTTCGTTTTTCTGTTTGACTTATTTATTTAGTGGTTTTTATTTAGCAAAGTTTTCCTCCCTCCCAGTTATCAAGGTTTTCTGCGGGAGATGTGTTAGAAACTAAAATGTTGGGATTTTTTCCCGTGTGTGTTCCGCAGCTGAGCAGCAGTATCCCGTTCCTCCTCCGGTTTATGGATGCCACACTCCTTCAGACGGCTGCACCAGCAGCCAGGCTCTGCTGCTGAGGAACCCCTACAACAAGTAACACACACACACACTCACACACACACACACACACACACACACACACACGCACGCACGCACGCACACACACACGCACTAATCTATTTCTGTGTGTGAAGCTGGATCTGGTTTCAGAAGCCATTGTTGGCGACGAAGTCGGGTCAGACAGGATGTTCACCTTCTGAGCCGGTCTCACTGCCTCTCGGGCTTCCCTTTTCACCTTGAGCTGCTTCCTTTGGCTCACGGCTTTGCAGAAGTTCGTAGAAAATCACGGTGTCACCGAGAAGAATCGGCGCAGGAAGTTTTGACGCGGCGCCTGCTGATTTATTTCATAACATGTTATTCCTCTGATGTGTTCACTCGTTTATTTTATGGCTGAGCTTTTTCTTTTTGTGAAACGAGGGAATG
Source organism: Nothobranchius furzeri (assembly GCF_043380555.1). Classification (NCBI taxonomy): domain Eukaryota; kingdom Metazoa; phylum Chordata; class Actinopteri; order Cyprinodontiformes; family Nothobranchiidae; genus Nothobranchius; species Nothobranchius furzeri. The sequence goes on from NC_091744.1 coordinate 84,728,436, forward strand.
AATTTCTGGCGGAGAGATGAAGAGTTGAAAATCCTGCAAAACAAATATGTTTTTCACTTAAACCGTTGAGAGTAGCTGATGTAAGAGTTGTTCTGTCCCTAAAGTCGGGACTGAATCTGCTCTTGGCAAGACCGGCCGTGTTCCTCGTGTGTTTGATACTTTAGTGATCTTCTGTGTAGTTCATGAATCACGCCGTTATCACAAAGCTGAAAATGGAATTTGTTCTTTCATGAAGAAATATTAATTGGCTGTGATAAAAAAGCAGTCAGCAGTTTCACAGGAATAAATCACACTGCTGTGTTTTCCAGAAGCAGCCTGTGATTTCCTGGTTCAGATGAACGGCTGAATATTTCCATCCATGTTGTTGAGTTGGTTATCGACGGTCTTCTGCAACGTTTCCACTCTTTTCTCTGTTCTCTAATGGTAAATGATTTGTATTTGATGTAGCGCCTTTTGAGTCCTGGAACCCCTCAAGGCGCTTTACAACACAACCAGTCATTCACACACTGGTGGTGATGAGCTACGATGTAGCCACAGCTGCCCTGGGGCGCGCTGACGGAGGCGAGGCTGCCGAGCACTGGCGCCACCGGTCCCTCCGACCACCACCAGCAGGCAACGTGGGTTAAGTGTCTTGCCCAAGGACACAACGGCAGCCACAGACTGAGCGGGACTCGAACCTGCAACCTTCCGATTTCGGGGCGAGCACTTAACTCCTGTGCCACCGTCGCCCTCTAGAAGTAACTCAAACGTTTGAAAACACAAAGTTAAGCTAATTCAGCAGAAACATTGTTTTCTTTTTTAGATTTTAAACCTGGATAGAGTTCATTAGAATCCAAAGTGCAACAAGTTCATATATTTTAGGACTTTTTCTTCTAAGATTTCACATAAAAGCATTTTTTAAATGAGTGGTTCCTCATCTTCAAGACAAAAATACATCAAATTCATCCAAAGTTGTGAATAATTGGAACTCAGCTCCTCCCTTTCCCGTGACAATGTTAGGAATAAATGATTGTTCCATCAGAACTTTCATTTATGAGGTATTTTATTTTCAGACCTCATCAAGTTTCATTAAAGTCAACACCTTTCCAGCTACATCCCATCCAACTTTCCTCAAACCAGAGCTGAGAATTCCCAGGAATGTCTAAAACACCCTGCAGTGAAAGTTTTTATGTAGAAAAATGAAAGTGGAGGATGATCGGGATTTCTCTCTGGTAACATTTTATAAATGCACTCCTCAAACCACCTCACCCAGTTTTAGACAGAAGAACGCCAAAGAGCCGTTATCTCTGGCGACAGCGAACTTCCTGTTCGCGATCCATTAAAAAAATAATAATTGTAACACGGGTCACGGGAATCTTGCTCTGGAGGTAATCAGCATTTTTAAGGAGGGACACCTCCTCGCCACACACTCATCTAACCGTTTGTTGTGTTTCTAAATGAAAAATTCCTTCATGCTGCCAATTCCTATCGATGGAAGAAAACAGGAACCCTCAGCAACAAAGTGAAACTTCAGGCTGAGTTTTTAAAGTGGAAAAATACTCTGAGTCTGATTTAGGCACAAACATGACTGATACACACACACACACACACACACACACACACACACACGCTGCTGGAAAGACTCATATGAGTGAAGTCAGCCGTGTAATCTTGCAGCCTGGTACCATCAGGCCTGTATTTACTCTGCAGGTCGTCAACTTGGAACATCATGAAGAAAAAACATTCGGAGTTCTTGTTAATCTGCAGAAACAGAAAAAGGGGAAATCTCTGCTTTTCATCAAAGAACAAAACAAAACCAGAATCCTGAAACTGAACTTTTACTCACTTATAAACATGAATCTTCTGCTCGGTTGTAATCAGATAAAAGAGACACGACTTTGCTGAAATGGTTCCAGTGGCGCGCTCAGAAATATTTCCATGGGGGCACCAGATGGTGGCCCACCAACTTGGTTCCTTTGGTAACGCTCGGAGAGTTTAGCCTGTTGCTGTGCATTGTTCCTTCATTCTTTTTCATATAAAAACACTTGTTTCCTAGCCGTCCTTCACATTATTTTTATTTTTATTTATTTTTTTTTTTCGTGTCCTGTCTGGCTGTGAAACAAACAGAATTGATGTCTTTGAACATCTTAGGTGTGTTCTTGCTGTGTCGTATCTAATTCCATGCTGTAGTTCTTTTTTAAAACACAGAGCAGTTTTGTTTACCTGTTTTCCCGCTACGTTTCGTTTGCGGCTGCAAACTTCCTCAAACGAAACGTAGCGGGAAAACAGGTAAACAAAACTGCTCTCTGTTTTAAAAAAGAACTACAGCACGGAATTGATGTCTGAATGCTGGTGACAAGCCTTACAGATTTATTCTCAGGTGGAGCATCAAAGCGTCTGCTTTTAATGTCACGCCTGATACTTAAAACCTTATTGTTATTGTTTGTGAATGCTTTTTAATTCCGACCACACACGGAGACAGAGGTGAAAGAGAAAGGAAGAGACAAAAGATGGGGGGGGGGGGGGGGGGTCCACAAAAATAAACAATAATGAAGAAGAATCTGCTTCTAGACCTGCAGAAAGAGAGAAGGAAAAAAAAAGAAAAAAAAAAAAAAAGGGACAACAACAATACAACAAGATCAAGCTATCACTGCGTCAACTTGATGAAGAAATATATAATCAACATTGCTTAACTGAACAATCACACGATAATAAATCACAGTGCATTAAGTGCCCACCACAGCCTTAAGACCTGTGTTGAACGTGTCCAAGTCCATACTTATGAGAGCACCATGTGAGCACCTGTGTGTGTACACGCGCTTGTTTATGTAAGGTTTCTCTATAGGAGCCACAGCGTCCTTCACATTAACCTCGAATTTGAGAATCACAAACATTTCAGATAAAGAAAACTCTTTGATTTGCTTGTTGCTGTTTCAACTAAAACATCCACAAAAAATATTGGGATTTATATTATTTTAGAAATTGGCAACACTCTGGTACGTACACGTTTATGATTTAGATTGTGGTTTATTTAACAGTTGTTTTTTTTAACATTTCATTGAAACACATTAATTTATTGGTTTTAACTCGTGTCTTGATTTAGTAAGACGAAAGTATGGTTAGGGTGAACATGAACATGATTTATTAAGGGGACTGAGGTTGGTACCATCAGGTACCATCAGGTTCCTGCTGACGTGGTCCTCCTTGAACCGTCACCTTATCGTGGTGGAGGAGTTTGAGTGCCCTAATGATCCTAGGAGCTATGTTGTCTGGGGCACTTAGTGCCCCTGGTAGGGTCTCCCATGACAAATTGGTCTTAGGTGAAGGGTGAGACAAAGAACGGTTTGAAGGATCTTTCATGGCGGTTAAAACGAAGAGTCGGAGTACCCGGCCCGGAGGGTTACCGGGGTCCCACCCTGGAGCCAGGCCTGGGGTTGGGGCCCGTGAGCGAGCGCCTGGTGGCCGGGCTTTCGCCCATGGGGCCCGGCCGGGCCCAGCCCGAACCGGATACATGGGCTCGTCCAACTGTGGACCCACCACCCGCATGAGGAACATGAAGGGTCCGGTGCAATTTGAATCGGGTGGCAGACCAAGGCGGGAGCCTTGGCGGTCCAATCCCCGGACAAGAAAACTAGTTTTTGGGACATGGAACGTCACCTCGCTGGCGGGGAAGGAGCCGGAGCTTGTGGCAGAGGTTGAGCGGTACCGGCTAGATATAGTCAGACTCACCTCGACACATTGCATTGGCTCTGGAACCCGAGACCTGGAGAGGGGTTGGACACTCTACTTTGCTGGAGTTGCTCCGGGTGAGAGGCGGAGGGCTGGGGTTGGCTTTTTGTTAGCCCCGAGACTCTCTGCCTGTGTGTTGGGGTTTACCCCGGGGGACAAGAGGGTAGCTTCCTTGCGCCTTCGGGTCGGGGAACGGGTCCTGACTGTTATTTGTGCTTATGGGCCGAATATCAGTTCAGAGTACCCACCCTTTTTGGAGTCCCTGGGACGAGTGCTAGATAGTGCTCCATCAGGGGACTCCATTGTCCTGCTGGGGGACTTCAATGCTCACGTGGGCAATGACAGCTTTACCTGGAGGGGTGTGATTGGGAGGAACGGCCCACCTGATCAGAACTCGAGCGGTGTTTTGTTATTGGACTTCTGTGCAAGCCGCAGTTTGGCCATAACGAACACCATGTTCGAACATAAGGATGCCCACCGGTACACTTGGTACCAGGGCAGCCTAGGTCACAGGTCGATGATAGATTTTGTAGTCGTATCATCTGACCTGCGGCCGTATGTTTTGGACACCCGAGTGAAGAGAGGGGCGGAGCTGTCAACTGATCACCACCTGGTGGTGAGTTGGATCAGATGGCAAGGGAACATGCCGCGTAGACCTGGCAGACCCAAACGCATAGTGAGGGTCTGCTGGGAACGCCTGGCAGAAGAATCTGTCAAGACGGTCTTCAACTCCCACCTCCGGCAGAGCTTTGACCATGTCCCGAGAGCAGTGGGGGACATTGAGTCCGAGTGGGCCTTGTTCCACTCTGCGATTGTCGAGGCGGCTGTTGCTAGCTGTGGTCGTAAGGTGGCCGGTGCCAGTCGTGGTGGCAACCCCCGTACCCGCTGGTGGACACCAGAGGTTCGGGGAGCCGTCAGGCTGAAGAAGGAGGCCTACAGGGCGTGGCTGGTCTGTGGGTCTCCGGAGGCAGCAGACAGGTACCGGATAGCCAAGCGGGGTGCAGCAGTGGCAGTTGCCGAGGCAAAATCTCGGGCGTGGGAGGAGTTTGGTGAGACCATGGGGAAAGACTATGGATCGGCTCCAAAGAGGTTCTGGAAAACTGTCCGGCGCCTCAGGAGAGGAAGGCAGCAACTCGCTCACACTGTTTACAGTGGGGATGGGGAGCTGCTGACGTCAACTGAGGCTATAGTCGGACGGTGGAAGGAATACTTTGAGGAGCTCCTCAATCCCACCAATGCGCATTCCGAGGAGGAACCAGAGCTGGGAGGCCTGGGGATGGACTGTCCGATCTCGGGGGCAGAAGTTGCTGAGGTAGTCAAACAACTACACAGCGGCGGAGCCCCGGGGGCGGATGAGGTTCATCCTGGGTATCTCAAGGCTATGGATGTTGTAGGGCTGTCATGGTTGACACGTCTCTACAACATTGCGTGGTCATCGGGGGCAGTTCCTAGGGAGTGGCAGACCGGGGTGGTGGTCCCCATCTTTAAGAAGGGTGACCTGAGGGTGTGTTCCAACTATAGGGGGATCACACTTCTCAGCCTCCCTGGAAAGGTCTACTCCAAGGTACTGGAGAGGAGGGTCCGATCGATAGTTGAATCTCAGATAGAGGAGGAGCAATGTGGTTTTCGTCCTAGCCATGGAACTGTGGACCAGCTCTATACCCTTGCAAGGGTGATGGACGGGGCATGGGAGTTTGCCCAACCAATCCACATGTGCTTTGTGGATTTGGAGAAGGCTTATGACCGTGTCCCCAGGGGCACCCTGTGGGGGACGCTCCAGGAGTATGGGGTGGGTGGCTTTCTGTTAAGGGCCATTCAGTCCCTTTACCAGAGGAGCGTGAGTTTGGTCCGCATAGCCGGTAGTAAGTCGGACCTGTTCCCAGTGAGGGTTGGACTCCGCCAGGGCTGCCCTTTGTCACCGGTTCTGTTCATCACTTTTATGGACAGAATTTCTAGACGCAGCCGTGGTGTGGAGTGTGTCGAGTTTGGTGGCAGGAGAATCTCGTCTCTGCTTTTTGCGGATGATGTGGTCCTCCTACCTTCATCCAGCTCTGACCTTCAGCTCTTGCTGGGTAGGTTCGCGGCCGAATGTGAAGCAGCTGGGATGAGGATCAGCACCTCCAAATCTGAGACCATGGTTCTCGACCGGAAAAGGGTGGCTTGCCACCTCCGGGTCGGGGGAGAGGTCCTACCTCAAGTGGAGGAGTTTAAGTATCTCGGGGTCTTGTTCACGAGTGAGGGTAGGAGGGATCGGGAGATCGACAGGCGGATTGGTTCGGCGTCTGCAGTGATGCGGACGCTGAGCCGATCTGTCGTGGGGAAGAGGGAGCTGAGCCAGAAAGCCAGGCTCTCGATTTACCGGTCTATCTACGTCCCAATCCTCACCTATGGTCATGAGCTTTGGGTAATGACCGAAAGAACGAGATCGTGGATACAAGCGGCCGAAATGAGTTTCCTCCGTAGGGTGGCCGGGCTCAGCCTTAGAGATAGGGTGAGGAGCTCGGACATTCGGGAGGGACTCGGAGTAGAACCGCTGCTCCTCCGGATCGAAAGGAGCCAGTTGAGGTGGTTTGGGCATCTGGTCAGGATGCCTCCTGGACGCCTCCCCGGGGAGGTGTTTCGGGCATGTCCTGCCGGCAGAAGGCCCCCGGGTCGACCCAGGACACGTTGGAGAGGTTACATCTCCAATCTGGTCCGGGAACGCCTTGGGGTCCTGCCGGAGGAGCTGGTGGACAAGGCCGGGGAGAGGACGGCCTGGAGCTCCCTAGTTGGGATGCTGCCCCCGCGACCCGCGACCCGGATAAGCGGAGGAAGACGAGACGAGAGACTGAGGTTGGCTTTCCCTGAGGGGGCAGTGGGGTTGTCAACAATTTTTCCAGGGGTGGCAATGCCCCCACCCCAGCCACCCCTTGGGGACGCCACTGCTTGGTTCAGGCCTGAACATGTTGGCCAGTGTTATTTACAACTGGACTCACGTTGAGCCTGGTTCTGCTGCTAAGTGTTGTTTCCTGTGCGTTTGGCTGAACGGGTTCTGGAAAACAAAATGTTTGACCAAAGCTTCTGGACTGTAATCACAACACAAACACAGACATGGTTAAGATTTTAAACTGGAAACACATTTCAGCAGCTTTTTCTGTTGCAGTGTCTTAATTGTTCACAGTTTTCCTTAGTTTATTTATTTAATTGGTACGGAAGCGGAATGAGATTTGCAAAATAAGAGCGTGTCAAATGGCAAGTGGGAGAACACGCCTCAAAGAGTTTGGTGGATGGACTATATTTTGTCCTGGGGGTCGGGGGGCACTGCCCTGCATGTTTCAGCTGTTTCCCTGCTCTAACACACCTGATTCACATTCTGTCATCAACCTTTGGTTGCACCAGGTGTGTTGGTGCAGGACAACATAGAAAACACACAGCAGGTACAGGTAGTGGACCAGGATGGAATATTCCTGGTATGAATATGTGTTTAGGAGAGAGAACAGGGACAAAAAAAACTTCCAGGTAATTGATGTGAAGTGAATTAGAGATGGGCTCAAGTCGTCCGCAACACAGAAGAAAAATGAACCCATTTATGTAACAAAAGTGCCATGAGTCATTGTTTTAAATCCTCTGCTCCAGCAGCATTACAGCAGAAATACCTTCAGGGTCGGCTGGCCGCGTGCCTCTGCTGCACTGTAAAATAATAGCTCTGTAATGAGCCAGGTACCAGGCACCACTCCTCCCCAGTTCAGACCGCCGTGAGGCTGCAGGTGGTGTGAAGGCTATAAATCCAGTCTGTGAGAGGTAGAAAGTGTGTGTGGATATGGATGATGATTGTGGAGTTTGTTACGCCAGAAAAAGATGAGCTTTGAGTTGTTCAGCTTTGGACTGGGTGGGCCCTTTTAGAGCAGAATGGGAGTTTTTTTTTAACCCTTCTGCACCAAGAAAAGGCTGTTTCATTTCTCCTCTTTTGCATTTCTTACATTATTTTGGGGGCAATACGGGTTCAAATGCAATTTTAGATCAAATAATGTATAAATAATAACAATAAAGTAATGATCAGGTAGAGGTTTTTTGCATTTTTCCTAGATTATGGTCAGTAAATGCTTTAACAAAATCTGGGGACCAAACGATGGTCTACCAAGCAGTTGACCTGCTTGTTCAAGGCTCCGGCTAAATCAAAGTCCTTCACACAGCTCATGAGCTTCTACATTTTGTTTTTCCTCCACAGCGGTGACAATTTATATCAAATGACCTCTCAGTTGGAGTGTGTGGCATGGAATCCTGTCAATACTCTGGCATCCACCATAAAGAGGTAGGAAATTAACCATCACACTCATCAAAAATAGCCAGAAATCAGCAAGGGAACAGATGGGTTGTTTTGGATATTTAAACCTTCCCTCACCTGCTGTGTTGTGACGCGGAAGTGTGACTCACATCCTTAAAGGTCTCGTTCCCATAGAAACCGTACTTGTTTTTTATAAATGAGTTGCACACGCATGCTGAACAGGGACGTTGCCATCACATGCGTTCGCCGCAGAAAGGAAATGGATAGTGAAACGATCAGGTCATAAAAAGCCAGTTGCTTCTACGTCATAGTGAAAATTAGCATTCATTTCCCCGCCCACCTTGGCATGGTACTGCCCACGGAAAGGAGAGAGCAGAGCGTGTCACAGCTAGTAGAGGCTAACCATTAGCAGCTCCACAACATGGCAGAACACCTTGGGGTTTGTGTTATTTGTGGGGATAATACATGAACATTACATTTTTAACACAAGAAATAAGAGTGAACGGAGGCAGCGGAAGAGTAGCATTGCAGTTAGCCAATCGTAGGTGAGATGTTTACTGTCTTAGTATTGTTAGAGCTTTCTGCAGCTTTTGACACTGTTGATCACAGCACCTTAATTAACGGATTTCGTGACTCGGTGGGGATCTCTGGGACTGTTCTGGACTGGTTTAGATCGTACCTTTCTAACAGAAGTTACAGTGTCTGTGTAAACCAAATCTTGCCAGATTCTATTGATCTGTTCTGTGGGGTACCCCAAGGCTCTGTTTTGAGTGCACTCTTGTTTCAACTGTACATACACCCTCTTGGACAGATAACTGATTCTTTTCATAATGTCTCTTATCCCCTATATGCAGATGACATTCAGCTGCACTGCTCCTTTAAGGATTCTGAATTACTAGAGTGTCTATCAGCTATCATCAGCTGGCTAGAAGATAACTTCCTTCAGTCAAGCTCTGGAAACTGAATGTCTGATCATTGCCCCTGAGAGCACGGTTCCCCTGATTAGTCTAAAACTTGGTCATTTATTTTTTTTTGCCGTCAAGACAAACTTAAGGAATTTGTGTTTTTGACCAATAAATGTCTCTTGAAGGTCACGCAAAAACGTTGGTCCGAAACTGGTTTTATCACTTAAAAAATGTCTCCAAACTGCGATGGTTGGTGCCAAAACATGAACTTGAAATGGTTCTCCATGCCTTTATCTCCTCCCGTCTAGATAACTGTAACACACTCTTCACATGTTTTAACAAAAAGCCCTTGACTGCCTTCAGTTGGTCCAGAACTCTGCAGCGAGGCTCCTAACTGGAGCCAACAGAAGAGCACACATCACTCCTATTCTGACGCCTCTGCACTGGTTGCCCGTTAACTCATTCGCTGCCAGCCGTTTCCTGATCGGTAAAGCCCTTAGCTGCCAGCGTTTCTCACCATTTTTACAGTTTTTTTTAAGAGTGACAGAACGTTGCGCGCTAGGATGATGTCGATGCCAAAACAACCAAAACAAAGCAGAGACACACCTCCTACATCAGGAAGAATCCGCGCGTTTCGAGCGATATCTAACTAACTAACTTCACATGGTTCAAGCTGACCAAACCAACTGTAACTATCTCAGCACGAGCTATTAGGTTAAACTCTGCATGAAAGAATTTTAATCTGATCAGAAAGGAAGTGAAAAACATCCTTTATGGTTACTTTAATCCAAGTTGTCCAACATTTTCCAAAGGAAATGGTAGAAAAGGTCATACGAAATGTCCCCAAAAGTTCCTCCTTGGCTTTTATTTCCCCCATCTTGCAGAAATAGTTTAGGAAACGCACGAAATCCCTCAAGTGTTACAGCATCCAATGTTTAGACAAACCTTAAAGCTCTCAGAATGATCCGTGTCACCGTGACCTGCAGCGTTGCGCTCTGGTCGGCGTCTGCGTCGGCTCAAAAAATCCCTTTCTACTCCGAGCCAAAAGACGTTTATCATAGTTAATGAATGAGTGTGTGTGTGTGTGCGCGCGCGTGTGTGTGTGTGTGTGTGTGTGTGTGTGTGTGTGTGTGTGTGTTTGATACTTACAAAGATGTGACACAAATCCATTTATTTTCACGGTTTTGCTGCATTTTAAAGAATGAGTCAAACCATGCAGACAAATGTCATTTTTCAGCCGTTTTCATAGAGAAACAAAGTCATCTGTGATGTTTTGGTGTCGGTGATGGTCAGCAGGAGAAAGGAGGGGATGGGAGGAGGTGTACGGGAGTATTAGGGATGAGGAGGAAGAGAACGGAGAGCAACAAGAGGAGCCAGATAAGGAGGAGGCATGAGGAAGAGGAAATGAAGGGGAGTTAAATACGAGGAGCGCTCAGGTCGTTTCCCAGGGTTTCGTCTAAACTCCTAAAATAGTAAATCGCCTCATCTATGGATCTAAATCATGCAGTTAAATCTTTAGATTTTAAAAGTCGCAGATTTGTGTTTATGAGTTTTTGCCTGTACATTACTTTACTTAAATACATGTTTAATTTGAAAGAAAACGGTAAAAATGACATAATAATAAATAAAAGGATGTGAAATGACTACAAATAATAAATCTACGTTGATATTTTTTACAGCAGACAACAATGAGGCCTCTAGAAAAGCACCACATGAACAAATAACATAAATCACAGGGAATCATAGCTTTCAAGTTAATCAGAAATAATCAAGCAAAAACAACGACATGATCTTTGAGATAAATCGGTATCAGTCGGTGCCAGAATCGGTGCATCTCCAGCCGTTAGTTTCATGAACGCTGAGTTTTTGTGTTTGCATCAGTATTCTTGTCTAAACGCATGAATTTCGTGTCGCTCGAACTGCTGAGGGGATTAAACGAACCCGTGTTCGACCTTAAAACGTCTCCAGAGCTGAAGCAGCATTATCAAAGCAGCACGCAGCTATAATTTACACCGTGTTTTTCTTCCAGTGGGAAAATGGAAGCAGACAAAGAGCACCTTATGATTCCTGCTCAGCAGCTCGGGATGCAAATTCCCGTCGTCCTCCTTTAGTGAGACGGACTGAACTATAACTCATCGACCAGACAAGAGCACTCTGTTTCTCCGCGTGTGTTATCACAGCGAGATATGAGAAGCAACAGAGGACAGCTGCGTCCAACAGAGCGGGTTTTGTTCTTCGCCTTGACTGGGACGTGTGACCGAACGTGTTTCTATACGTGATAAAAAGATGTGATGAACCCCTTAACATCCACTTTAAAAGGCCTGAAAGGTGCACACAGACTAAGTTAGCTGCTGTTGGGAGTTTGTGCAAAAAGGCAGAATATGCAGCATCTTTATCCTCAGCAGGTACTCTTACTAAAAACTGGTATTTTGGTACTGAAGTTGGGACAAACAGAACTCCACTCTTCTTTTGCCTCGCCTGGATTTCGTACCTTTTGTTGTTGCATTTGGGAGAGCTTGAGGTATGAAGAACATCCAGCCTGGTTTAGAGTAAATCCTTTTACAGGTTCAAGTCTGGCAACAATTGCACAGATGACCCTTTTGGACATGTTTTTGTGAGGTCAGGTCCAGGTGCTTCTTTAAGTGTCCACCTCGAGTCTCGAGGAACACTTCAGAGAACGTGCAAACATCCCAGCTGTAACTCCATCATCAAAGAAGGCTCTAATGAAAGGTGATCCTTGGACAAATAAGGCTGCTTATTCATTTAGAATTAGCATGGGATGCTGAGAAACCCGTTTTTATGGTTTGGTTTTTAGGTTTAGTTCTTAAGTTTTAGTTTTTATACATTTTCATGTTGTGTATAGTTTTAATGTCCATCCGTCCATTGTCTGAACCCGCTTTGTCCACGCAGGGTCGCGGGGGGCTATCTCCAGCGGTCAATGAACAATCAGGCGGGGTACACCCTGGACAGAGAGCCAGTCCATCGCAGGGCAACACAGAGACACACAGGACAAACACACACACACACACACACCTAGGGACAATTTAGACGGACCAATCAACCTAACAGTCATGTTTTTGGACTGTGGGAGGAAGCCGGAGTACCCGGAGAGAACCCACGCATGCACAGGGAGAACATGCTAACTCCACGCAGAAAGACCCCAGGCCGGGAAGCAAACCCAGGACCTTCTCGCAGCAAGGCAACAGCTCTAACCACTGCGCCACTGTGCAGCCTTAGTTTTAATGTCGTCGTCGTCTTCCTCCGCTTATCCGGGTCGCGGGGGCAGCATCCCAACTAGGGAGCTCCAGACCGTCCTCTCCCCGGCCACCTCCACCAGCTCCTCCGGCAGGATCCCAAGACGTTCCCGGACCAGATTGGAGATGTAACCTCTCCAACGTGTCCTGGGTCGGCCCGGGGGCCTCCTGCCGGCAGGACATGCCCAAAACACCTCCCCAGGGAGGCGTCCAGGAGGCATCCTGACCAGATGCCCAAACCACCTCAACTGGCTCCTTTCGATCCGGAGGAGCAGCGGTTCTACTCCGAGTCCCTCCCGAATGTCAGAGCTCCTCACCCCATCTCTAAGGCTGAGCCCGGCCACCCTACGGAGGAAACTCATTTCGGCCGCTTGTATCCGCGATCTCGTTCTTTCGGTCATTACCCAAAGCTCATGACCATAGGTGAGGATTGGGACGTAGATGGACCGGTAAATCGAGAGCCTGGCTTTCTGGCTCAGCTCCCTCTTCACCACGACAGATCGGCTCAGCGTCCGCATCACTGCAGACGCCGAACCAATCCGCCTGTTGATTTAAATACATTAGTTTTAATGTATTTTTTTAAATTTCAGCACTTTGGTCAGTTTTATACCATTGTAAGGTGCTATACAACGTAAGTTGGCTTGGTTTCAGGTCAAACGCTTGTACATTTTAGTCCCTGACCTGGTCATGTCGGCACATGATGCACTAAGTGGGGCTGAGCTGCATTTCAGAGATTTATGACTCTGAATTATGACCCTATCTCCTTTACATTTGTCTGGTGATACATCTGTCCATGTCGATGTCTTCATCAGGGGCGGATTAAGGACTGCAGAACACCCGGGGCTTAACACACGCACACACATGTGACACGCACTAGTCAGCATCATATATATTTGTCTTGTACCACATAATTTTTAATCTGAAGCTATATATTAAGCATATTCAGGGCAGAGTATTGTTCCTGTTAGTGTTTAGTGTGAGATGATAGTAAATATTCCCGTTCTTTCTCCAACAACTTTACCTGATAGTAAGCTAACTTTAGGCAAACCAGCAGCACAACAAATATTTTCTAATAAGACTCACAAACCTGAGTCAGCACCAGTCTCATCAAAGCTGGGGTTCTGTCGCCGTACTTTTTGTCTAAAAAACGTCCTTATGTCCATCTTCACTCATGCGTTTCAGGCAGAAACTGTTGAAGAAGCCGGCTGCTGAAGGGCTTCTTCTTCAGTGGTGGAGGCTCAGGCAGGCTGTATACAAACTACTGCCAGCTGCTCCCTCTCTGTTGGACTTTGGTACTGCATGTTACTTCCGCAATTTAGATCCGGGGCTTTTCATAAAACATCCGGGGCTTCAGCCCAAGTAGCCGGGCCTAATGCCGCTTGATTATGAGTTTTTATCATTGTACAGCCCTTAAACGTAGAACTTATTTACTGATCATTAGTTTGTGACTCCTAGAGGTCGTTGGATAAAGGGGTTAAGGGTCACAGCACCAAACAACAGTGTCAGCACGTCATTTTGTTGATAATAAATGACCTCTTAATTCTTGGACTTTTAGATCTAAGGACAGCTTTTGATAAGCGTGACTACGAGTGTTGGGTTAAATGTTCTTCATTAGTTTTAACGTTTAAAATGTGTTGTTCATCCGCTTTGCTGTGGGGTTCCTCAGGGTTCGACCCTTGGACTTGTTCTGTTTTCTCTGTATCTGTTCCTTTTTAGTTGCCTTTATTGTTATTTTTGACTCGGCCAAATCTTCTCCGATGAACTTGCGTTGACTTGTTTCTGATTTAAAACGGAATGTACCTTTAATTAGTAGCTTGTTTGGTAAGTTCTCTGTGTTTGTGTGTTGGCAGCCATGCAGCGGGCTACGACAGTGACCCCAGCACCCCGATGGTGTACAGCTGCAGCACACAGTACCGCATACACACTCATGGAGTCTTCAGGGGCATTCAGGTGGGACTGCAGCTGCACACGTGAACAACTTTATTTATCATCAACAGGTCATCATCCGGTCACCTCGGTCTGCACATGCTCACTTTGTTTTCTGCTCATGTTCAGTGTCACACGTGAGAACACCACAAACTCACACGCGCACACACACACGCACACACACACACACACACACACACACACACACACACACACACACACACACACACACACACACACACACACACACACACACACACAGAATAACGATACAATTTCCATAGGAGGATTCACATGTTAATAAATCATTAGATTTTAATTATTGTCTGTCAGCGGCTCCAAAAGACGAGGAGCAGGAGCCTCTCCAGACCTGCTTTTACTCCACGGCGGAGGTGGTTCCTCCAGAGGCTCATTCTTCATCCTGCTTCTTCTCTTTCTTTAAGTTCTGCTGCAGGACACAAGAGTAAACAGCGGCTCACTTATAGGTCTCTTAAAGCATAATTTAAGAGCTGCTTAAAGGTGATGTAACAGATGGAGCTGAGAGAAGTGATGTCCTGCTTTGTGTTTATTACAGAAACAGCTTCATGCTTTGAGGGGATGTTTAAGTAATGACTCCCCTTGAGCATGAAAACGCTGTAAAAAGTGAGGTCAAATGGAAAAATGATAAACAAATATATAACAAATAAAACTTTAGAGGATGACGACGCAGAAAGACAAACTTCACAAACTAAAATGGTTTTTCATTTGACTTTTGTTTGTGGGTAATTTTATGAAGCCAGCATTTTTTTTTTTACATGTCATGTTTACACACAGGGTTCTCCAGAAAAAGTGAAGCCAGAAACCACGGTTTGTCTCTGCTTTGGCTCACTGATGCTGCGTTTGTTAGCCTAAGGCTCATTCGAGGTTATTAGCCACTTTTAGCCACTGAGCCTTTGCAGACATGCATTCAAAAAATCTGGTGAGCAGGATCACACAGCATTCAGCGTGATGGCTTAATCAGCCAATCTGAAATTCAAGAATTTTATTTTTACAATTTTGACCCATGAATGCAACGCTGAAGAGCAGCAATCCTGTGTCTGTATTGGCTCAAAAATCAAGAATCGGTGCACCTCCCGGGCTTCTAGGTGTCCCAAAGATGGAGTGTAAGACAGTTGGTGGTCGTGATGTTGCTCATCTCGCACCGCTCCTCTGGAACGTGCTCGCTTTGGATGTTAGACAGGCCTGCTCTGTGGAGGCTTTTAAAGCTAGACCAAAGACCCTCCATCAGGGTAAGTTCCTGTGGTTCTTCTGAGTTAGTCATTCTTAGGAAACGTTTTTGTCTGGTTTGTTTTAAAATATTTTTATATAGCGCTCATGCTCTTTTTTATACAAAGCTATGCATTTTTAAAACTGCATTTATTCTATAACCGTTGATTTTCTTTGTGAAGAGCTTTGTTAGAAGGCTACAAATAAAGTTTATTAATATTACTGTAATTATTATCTCTTGTGCACTCACAATGTGTCACTCTGCTGTCGGCGGGCGCTCCGATTCACTAAATTGTTCTGCCAAAACCTTTTTGTGTATGACTATTATTAATTTAACATTTTGCTTTCCAGATGCATTGAAATCTTTAGGTTGATAAGGCCGGGAGGCACCGGTTGCTGATCATCTAAATCATTTAGTTTAATTTTAAATATATAATAATTAATGGTGTGTGTAACTCACAGTATAATGAATCATTTAAGGAAGTAAGTGTTATAATAATGTAAATATCTGTATTATCAAAACTTCTGTAACCTTAGTAATCTGTTTTTAGCTTAGTAGCGTTTGATGTGCCGTGATGAAACGTGCTGCACAAAGCAGAGTTAAACGTGTACATTTAAACTTCTCATGCCCTCTCATGCCTCCTAGCGTCGCTGCTAACAGTGCTAAGCACAGCAGCTCTTCACTTTCTCTGGTCTGTATGCTAAACATGGAGGAAATGAAGAGCAGATGGTTTTAAGCCAGAGGAGACGGCGGCGGCGCGGAGGGAAGGGTGGAGAAAGTGTTAAAAGAGTGAAGCGAAGATAAAGGAGGGTCGTGTGTGTGTGTGTGTGTGTGTGTGTGTGTGTGTGTGTGTGTGTGTGTGTGTGTGTGTGTGTGTGTGTGTGTGTGTGTGTAAGTCAGAAAAGAGGATGTTGAATTGTGTTATTCTCCTCCAGCGACGCCTGAAATGAGCAGAGCAGTGGGGGCGCTCCGAGAGGGGCGCTGCCTAAAAGGCGTGACTAACAGCTCCCTCTGGGGTGAAGTCAGTCTGGGGTCATTTTACTACTAATTCCCATCTCATGAATATATGACCATTTTATTGTAATGATCCCCACAGATCACATGCACGGAGGAGATTTAATTGTCTGTTTAAATTACATTTCACTGCTTCAGTTATTGATGTGTTTTTGTTCATTTTAGCTCGGGAGGTTTAGCTTTGAATGCAAACTGTGTGTGTGTGTGTGTGTGTGTGTGTGTGTGTGTGTGTGTGTGTGTGTGTGTGTGTGTGTGTGTGTGTGTGTGTGTGTGTGTTGTGTGTGTGTGTGTGTGTGTGTGTGTGTGTGCAGGACGTGCGACGGGTTCCCAGCATCACCCCGGCCATCGTTCGATCAGAGGGCAGTGAAAAGCGTCCGTTCATGTGCGTTTACCCAGGATGCAACAAGCGCTACTTCAAACTGTCTCACCTGCAGATGCACGGCCGCAAGCACACAGGTGAGAACGGCCAACCGTCTGGCCCGCCGTCCTGGCCTTCAAAGTCTTCAGCGGACAGAGAGAGGATTTCATTTATCTCTTCGTTTTCTTGACTGTGACTCGGGAGAGTTTTCTCCTCCATCCTGGGTGTTCTGATTCATTCAGGAGACTGGTTAGTAACCAATGGCAACAGCTGGATGTGATGATGTCACTCCCTCGCCGAGTTAAGTGAAAATAAAAAGATCATCCTACATCAGAACTGCTTTTGGTTAACAACTGGAAACATCTGGCTTAGAAGGCGTGTCCTATCCAAACCCATCCACGAGCAGTGGTGTGCTGAGCTGAGTTACCATGGTTACCTACTGTGCGTTGTTTCGTGTCTCCTAAACTATAAACTTTTCAGGATTTCTTTGACATTAACTGAACTCTGCTGTGTTATGTGTCTTAAGTCACTAACTATTTTAGGCACTTTTCATTTTTACATCATGAAACCATCGATGAAAGCTAAAGATTACTGGTGGAACTGATTTATGCAAAACTATGAAAAGGATGAGCATAAAAAGAAATCGGAGCGACTGACTGGATTGAACCGTCAGTTAGGTGGTTGACTGGTTGGTTGATTATAATACTAAATGGCTAATTGGTTGGTTGGTTGTAGGGGTGGGCAATATAAACGATATAAGGTAGAAACAATATAAAATTGGGTAATGATGGAGTTTTTGGCTATATCGCAATACCGCGATATCGTGATAACACATGACGTCACTAGGATGTGCACCCTGCTGACATTGGGGCAACAGAATGGCGGTGACTGCAAGCATGGAGCAGGCGGAGGAGGATGCCTATATGCCTCAAGTGGCATATATTTACCACATGAGGTTATTTAAAAGCACGTCATTTTGACATATATAAACAGAGGAAGAAATATATCATAATATATTTCATTACCACACATGCTTCAGATTATATCGCAGTATAGATTTTATGCCATATCGCCCAGCCCTAGTTGGTTGGTTGGTTGGTTGATTGATTGATTATAATACTAACTGGCTAATTGGTTGGTTGGTTGATTATAATACTAACTGGCTAATTGGTTGTTTGGTTGGTTGGTTGGTTGGTTGATTGATTATAATGCTAACTGGCTAATTGGTTGGTTGGTTGGTTGGTTGGTTGATTATAATACTGGCTAATTGGTTGGTTGGTTGATTGATTGATTATAATACTAACTGGCTAATTGGTTGGTTGGTTGGTTGATTATAATACTAACTGGCTAATTGGTTGATTGGTTGGTTGGTTGATTGATTATAATGCTAACTGGCTAATTGGTTGGTTGGTTGGTTGGTTGATTATAATACTGGCTAATTGGTTGGTTGGTTGATTGATTGATTATAATACTAACTGGCTAATTGGTTGGTTGGTTGATTATAATACTAACTGGCTAATTGGTTGGTTGGTTGGTTGATTATAATACTAACTGGCTAATTGGTTGGTTGATTATAATACTAACTGGCTAATTGGTTGGTTGGTTGGTTGATTATAATACTAACTGGCTAATTGGTTGGTTGGTTGGTTGTTTGGTCGATTATAATACTAACTGGCTAATTGGTTGGTTGGTTGATTATAATACTAACTGGCTAATTGGTTGGTTGGTTGATTGATTATAATACTAACTGGCTAATTGGTTGGTTGGTTGATTATAATACTAACTGGCTAATTGGTTGGTTGGTTGATTATAATACTAACTGGCTAATTGGTTGGTTGGTTGATTGATTATAATACTAACTGGCTAATTGGTTGGTTGGTTGATTATAATACTAACTGGCTAATTGGTTGGTTGGTTGGTTGATTATAATACTAACTGGCTAATTGGTTGGTTGATTATAATACTAACTGGCTAATTGGTTGGTTGGTTGGTTGATTATAATACTAACTGGCTAATTGGTTGGTTGGTTGGTTGGTTGGTTGGTTGTTTGGTCGATTATAATACTAACTGGCTAATTGGTTGGTTGGTTGATTATAATACTGGCTAATTGGTTGGTTGGTTGATTGATTGATTATAATACTAACTGGCTAATTGGTTGGTTGGTTGATTATAATACTAACTGGCTAATTGGTTGGTTGGTTGGTTGATTATAATACTAACTGGCTAATTGGTTGGTTGATTATAATACTAACTGGCTAATTGGTTGGTTGGTTGGTTGATTATAATACTAACTGGCTAATTGGTTGGTTGGTTGGTTGTTTGGTCGATTATAATACTAACTGGCTAATTGGTTGGTTGGTTGATTATAATACTAACTGGCTAATTGTTTGGTTGGTTGATTGATTATAATACTAACTGGCTAATTGGTTGGTTGGTTGATTATAATACTAACTGGCTAATTGGTTGGTTGGTTGATTATAATACTAACTGGCTAATTGGTTGGTTGGTTGATTGATTATAATACTAACTGGCTAATTGGTTGGTTGGTTGATTATAATACTAACTGGCTAATTGGTTGGTTGGTTGGTTGATTATAATACTAACTGGCTAATTGGTTGGTTGATTATAATACTAACTGGCTAATTGGTTGGTTGGTTGGTTGATTATAATACTAACTGGCTAATTGGTTGGTTGGTTGGTTGGTTGGTTGGTTGTTTGGTCGATTATAATACTAACTGGCTAATTGGTTGGTTGGTTGATTATAATACTAACTGGCTAATTGGTTGGTTGGTTGATTGATTATAATACTAACTGGCTAATTGGTTGGTTGGTTGATTATAATACTAACTGGCTAATTGGTTGGTTGGTTGATTGATTATAATACTAACTGGCTAATTGGTTGGTTGGTTGATTATAATACTAACTGGCTAATTGGTTGGTTGGTTGATTGATTATAATACTAACTGGCTAATTGGTTGGTTGGTTGATTATAATGCTAACTGGCTAATTGGTTGGTTGGTTGGTTGATTATAATACTAACTGGCTAATTGGTTGGTTGGTTGATTATAATGCTAACTGGCTAATTGGTTGGTTGGTTGATTATAATACTAACTGGCTAATTGGTTGGTTGGTTGATTGATTATAATACTAACTGGCTAATTGGTTGGTTGGTTGATTATAATACTAACTGGCTAATTGGTTGGTTGGTTGATTGATTATAATACTAACTGGCTAATTGGTTGGTTGGTTGATTATAATGCTAACTGGCTAATTGGTTGGTTGGTTGATTGATTGATTATAATACTAACTGGCTAATTGGTTGGTTGGTTGATTATAATGCTAACTGGCTAATTGGTTGGTTGGTTGGTTGATTATAATACTGGCTAATTGGTTGGTTGATTGATTGATTATAATACTAACTGGCTAATTGGTTGGTTGGTTGATTATAATACTAACTGGCTAATTGGTTGGTTGGTTGGTTGATTGATTATAATACTAACTGGCTAATTGGTTGGTTGGTTGATTATAATACTAACTGGCTAATTGGTTGGTTGGTTGATTATAATGCTAACTGGCTAATTGGTTGGTTGGTTGGTTGATTATAATACTGGCTAATTGGTTGGTTGGTTGATTATAATACTAACTGGCTAATTGGTTGGTTGGTTGATTATAATACTAACTGGCTAATTGGTAGGTTGGTTGGTTAATTATAATACTAACTGGCTAATTGGTTGGTTGATTATAATACTAACTGGCTAATTGGTTGGTTGGTTGGTTGATTATAATACTAACTGGCTAATTGGTTGGTTGGTTGAGTATAATACTAACTGGCTAATTGGTTGGTTGGTTGGTTGGTTGGTTGGTTGATTATAATACTAACTGGCTAATTGGTTGGTTGGTTGATTATAATACTAACTGGCTAATTGGTTGGTTGGTTGGTTGATTATAATACTAACTGGCTAATTGGTTGGTTGGTTGGTTGATTATAATACTAACTGGCTAATTGGTTGGTTGGTTAATTATCATTCTATCTGGCTAATTGGTTGATTGGTTAGTTAGTTGGTTAATTGTAATACTAACTGGCTAATTGGTTGGTTGCTTGATTGATTATAATACTAACTGGCTAATTGGTTGGTTGGTTGGTTGGTTCGTTGTTTGGTAGATTGATTATAATACTGACTTGCTAATTGGTTGGTTGGTTAATTATCATTCTATCTGCCTAATTGGTTGATTGGTTAGTTAGTTGGTTAATTGTAATACTAACTGGCTAATTGGTTGGTTGGTTGATTGATTATAATACTAACTGGCTAATTGGCGTGTTGGTTGTTTGGTTGGTTGGTTAGTTGGTTAATTATAATACCAACTGGCTAATTGGTTGGTTGGTTGGTTAGTTAGTTAATTATGATACTAACTTGCTCATTAGTTGGTTGGTCGGTTAATCAGTGTGCTGGTTTGTTGATTGAAGGATTTTCTTCCCACACACCTAGACCTGTTCCTGATTGTTGGAGATGTATTTAGAAGTTGTCGGTCCCTGGTTGCTGTTCCTCTGGGTGAATTCTGTCCGGTTATAAATAAAAGCTGATTTCTGTGACGTTGGTTTGAATAAAACACATTTTCAGTGTTTCGAGAGAGCTTTTTGTTTGTTTTTCTCGTGAAGCTTTGCGGTTGTGCTGTTTCCTACGTGAACTACCGGTGAAACTTCCCTCATGATTGAGGACTGAAAGAGAAGCAGGATCAAACATTTCATTTTCCTTTTTGTAGCAATGAAGTTGTGTTAATTAAAACTGACTGAATGTACTTTCATTCTGTTTGTCTCTGAAACCAACGCAACCCGCTGGTTTTACAAACGTCCTTCAGCCTGCGCTGGATGAGAGTCAAACAGCTGCCAAACATTCAGATGTGTGATCTGTGTTCTTAAGAGGCTTCTTTTGCCATCTTGCAGGGGAAAAGCCCTACCAGTGTGAGTTCACAGACTGCGGCCGCAGATTTTCTCGCTCCGACCAACTGAAGAGACACCAGAGGAGACACACAGGTTCGAACGGTCTTTTACTCGGGTCTTTATGTTTATTCTTTCTTTTATGTGAGAGCCTTTTGTTGCTGTTTCTGTTCTCTCCCGGGTTACTCTTTAGCTTCTCACCTTTCTGCATGACAGTTTCCTTTTGAATTGTTCAGTTTGCGTTTTTATTTTTGCTCTGAACTGAACTCTGGAAGTTGCTAAATGCTGGCCAAACTTTGGAATGGCTTCCCTGCAAGCCTCTGCTCTACTGTTATTTTTCTATCTCCTCTTGTTTGTGTGTGTGTGTGTGTGTGTGTGTGTGTGTGTGTGTGTGTGTGTGTGTGTGTGTGTGTGTGTGTGTGTGTGTGTGTGTGTGTGTGTGTGTGTGTGTGTGTGTGTGTGATTTGTTTTTTCTGTTTGTGTGAACTTGACCTGTTGGTGTGTGTTTGAATGTGTGTGTGTGTGCATGTTTACTGTACATGTGTTTAGGAGTTAGACCATTCGAATGCGAGACGTGTCAGAGAAAGTTCTCTCGGTCTGACCACCTTAAGACACACACACGGACTCATACAGGTAAAACAAGTGCGTAAACTTTTATTTTTTCATTTTTTCTCATCCATTTGATGTTTATAGACATGTTATAGCTGCTAAGTACAAGTTTTGCTGCAATAAATTATAGAAATATTTTACGATTAAGGTTCACAAATATTTCTTTCTCTTTCACGACTCTTTGATACTAACTCTCCCCTCCTTCTGTTGCTTCACCGTCCTCCTCTCTCAGGTGAGAAGCCGTTTAACTGTCGGTGGCCGAACTGTCAGAAGAAGTTTGCCCGAAGCGATGAGCTGGTGCGACACCACAACATGCACCAGAGGAACCTCACCAAGCTGCAGCTTTCCATCTGAGACCAGTTACACACATTTTATCTGTCTGTGCTTTAATGTTTGGTCAACAGACTCCAAAGAGTCCAGTTCAGTTCTGATATGAAAGCCGAATCACCCGAAGTTTCTGCAAACCGGTTTGACGTTTTACACCCTCTAGCGTGGAAAAGGCGTCTTTTAGCGTGGGCTCTGTGGGTTATCAGCCGCTCAGGGTGTGAATATGTGGAGGCTGGAATCAGAAACAAGAATAAAAGTTTCCTGTTTGAATCCTGAGAGAAAGATCCCAGCAGGAACATCTGGAGTACCGTAATATACATGTATACACACTAGTATTCCAAATCGAGTGCCCCATTCCCAAAAAACTACATCAAATTACATTAAATGTTCCAAAAATAGACAACTCTGTTTTCTTAATCCATAATGAAACCACTTGACAGTCATTTGAAAAGCTCAAAACGAACTTTTAATGTACATTAAATCGTGTGTGCACCAATTTAGTTGATTATTATCTCTGTGGTCATTCTGCTGTAGCTTATAAAGTAAAAAGAATATTTTTTTCCCCCAAGCACATCTCTATCATGATTCTGAAATATTTAGCAAATACTCTCAGTTCTGCACCTGGGTGACAAGTGTGCAAGATTTTAAACTTTACAGAAGTCACAATGACGCACCAGAGTCCGCTGCTGCAGCAGATGTAGGTGCAGTAGTAGAAAAACCATGTTTCATTTTCAAAATGGCCTCTTTGCTCATGTTTGCTCCTGTTTGGAACCAAATTCCTGCTTGGAAAAGATCCCGGTTTACTCTGAAAGTGGCTCCTTCACCGTCCTGCAAGCTAAAAGAAAATGTAAAACTTGCTCACATCTTGGGTTTGCAGAAACGTTGATTTCTAATCCCCTCTCTGAAAAATCTAAAAGTTCGTCTGAATCCAGAAACATTTCTAGAAGGCTGATTTTAATATTGCAGTTTGTAGAAAACAACAGACGTTGTTTTGTTTTTTACTGAGGAGAGATTTCAAGAAAAGACCAAAACCGACAATTAAAAAAAAACAAATTTTCACCTGACTGATGCTGAATCATCTGGTCAGGTGCCACAAGAGTTAATCACACCTTAAAGTCATTCTTATCATCTGAATGAAACATTTAGGAAGTGGAAATGCGCAGGAAACCGTTTCTGTTTGCCACCTGCAGCAAACATTCAGACAGCACTAACGTGTTTTACTTAGGATGATTCAATCCAGTTCTAATCCAAGTCTAAGCATCAAATTGGAGGTTTTTAGACAAAACTATAAATAATAATAATAATAATTATTATTATTATAAATTGTAAACTAATGTGATTTTATGAATTGTTCAAATAAAAACAGCGTGTGTTTATTTTTTCCAACAAACAGAAAAAAAAGCTCTGGGTCTAATAACCCTGAAGATAATCTCATTTATCTCTAAATAAACACGATTTTCTTTTAGGCGTGACCGACTGCAACAGCGGCTCAAAGTGATTAGACACAGCAGATTTTAGCTGGTAGCACTCCTTGCAGAAGGTTGCCGGTTCAAATCCAGGCAGCGGCCTTTCTGTGTAGAGTTGAGTAGTTCTTCGAGTGGCTTTTTCTCTGAGTGCTCTGGTTTTCCTCCACAAACAAAATACCACCTTAACTTAACCGGAGGCGAATGGTGTGAGGGTGTGGCTGCTGTTCTGTCTCTGTGTGTCCCTGCGTTGGACCGGAGACCCGTCCAGGGTGTCCCCTGCCTCTCACCTGATGACTGAAATAGGCACCAGGTCCTCGTGACCCCGCCGAGGAACCGTGGTCTGGAAACCCCCCCCCCCCCCCCCCCCCCCCCAAGACTGCAGGGGGTCCCCACTATTATTGTCTGAGATTGTGAGTTTACGAAGATTATATTTCTAAAATTGACATTTCTAAAATCCTAATAACACACCCGACAGTATAATCAAGACTCTGTGTGTCTGTTTAAAGTTTGTAATTAATCACATCAGATGTGTGTGTGTGTATGGGGGGGGGGGGCTCTTGGACACAAGCAGTTGGGAACCACTGGTTTAGACGATCGGTGACTGAGATTTTTACAGTTTTACGCAGAAGCTCGAGCTGATTGGCTAAGTCTAATTTAGCTTTTTGGGATCTTTTCTCGAGTTTCCTGGGCAGCAAAAAAAAAATCCATGAATTTGTCATTTTCAGGTCAACCTGTAAACTTTCACTCACGGAAAAAATTTTCAAAACAGCAAAAGTGACTCTAAATCACGCCGTTGCTGACATCAGCCAGCGTTGAGCTCCAACGTCATCACCTGTCCGCATCAGCACCTTTTCATCTGATGTAAATATTTTTAATGTGGAACTACTTTGGGGAAGGTTATTTATTATCTCAGCCGTTGCTTTCACTGGAATAATTTAAAAGGCAAAGAGATATGATTCTGTTTCTGTGATCTTTGCCTTTCTTTTACATTTTCAGCTATGCTTTTATTCTGAAAAATGGAGCTGGGGAGCTCCGTGTACAAAGCAAACCTGAAAAGCTTTTAGGGTTCTTAAAGAAGCTGTGTCTTTTAGTTTTTATTGGTCGTGAGTGTCTTTGTTGTGTGTAAATATTGCTGATCTGTTGTTTTTAAGCTTCAGCGTCTCTGCGGGGTCACGGCTCTGCAGCTGCGCTCAAGATGTAAATAATATCTCATCACCATGGAAACTCAACTCCCTCCATGGAGAAACATGGAATTTAATTGATATATTTGAGTCTTTTTTCTGTTTTCATATTTCTTTTTTAATTTTCTCCGATGTGTTTGAATATTTGAGCTACAAAACAACGACATCAGTGACACGTTTCGCACTTAAAGTGTGAGAAATGTTGGTTTTATTCTGTTTATGTGACTGTTTTACAGTAAAAAGCTCCTCTTTGCAGGCTTTTGTGTTCTGTGTTATTCTTGTGTTTTTGAAGACGGGTTGTTACTGAATCAAAGCTCACGAACAAAAATAATAAAAAGATTAATTTCACATTTTGGATGAAATCATCATCATCGAGGCTCCTGCGAAAGGTCGGGTGTCGTCCCGCACCAAAATAGCAACATTAAATTATTAATTTTATTCAAATTCAAAAATACTTTATTCATCCCAGAGGGAAATTGATTAATTAGGTAAATATAAAAATTAACAACAGAAATAAAAAAATATAATTGGCACTTATGTCCTGCAGTACTCAGATCTTCAGTGGAGCATAGGTGTGAGGAATGAACTAATGCTGTTAGAGAGACAGAGGTCCAGGAAGTGCACCGACATGTGGAGCAGATAAATTTGGCTTGAAAGAGTTGAACCCAGATTTATACATTTTTATTTTATAATTCAGACTTTACAAGTTTATGTTCTGTCTGTGCCTAAAACAGCAGCGTTTTAGTTTGAAAACACCCCTGAAACCGGCTCTCAGAGGCCGGGTGTAGATCTGACCCGCACAGTCCGCGTTCTTCTCTATCTCTCTCCACATTCCTTGCCTCCCCTCAGAGGGAATAAAAGATAAAAATTATCGTTATTTGGTGCAGTGTGTGCGTTTCACCATTAGGTCAAAGGTCACTGCTTTACCAAAGTTTTACTGTTTTTATATAATTGATTGTTTTCAGAGTCAAACACAGCTTGAGTTTAGGAGATTAATAAAATTTATGAATATTTTACGAAATTCCCAAAGAAAAAGCTGCAGACTGAAACATAGACCATCAGTGCAGAGATGGATAAAGTCAAAAGGGTGGTTTTTTTTATGTTGGTGAACTTTTGTTGTAAGTTTAGCTAAAGAGTCGGTTTAAATCAGACGACGTGTCCAACGGCCTCGGTGGAAACCCCCCGAAACTCCCCAGGGCTTATGGTGCCATATCTCAGCTGTCGAACGAAGCCCACATCTCCCATCCCTCTGTGTGTGTGTGTGTGTGTGTGTGTGTGCGCGCGTGTTTTAGTGTTTAATCTGCTCCATCCTCATGTCGACCAGACCCTTTGAAGCCTGAAATCTGCTCAGTGTAACTGCAGTTTTTGTGGCTTTGCACTAATGTTTCATACGGAAACACACGTTAGAGCTTTTAAAGAATTAAAGCGACCTGGAACACAATATATTTTTTAATAGCTGACATTAATTTTTTTATTGTTATTTTCTGCCTTTAAAACTACAAAAATTTTAAATTCAGCATTTTTCACATTCTTAGTTGGTTCGATTTTATGATTTGTTTTGATGAGTTACTTATAAAGAGGTTGAAACGTCCTGTTGCAGAGTGTCTCGCGTGTCTCAAACAAACAAAATAATGAGCAAACATAATAAAATCATAGTAAAACTTCGATTTACATTTTTATAATCGGATGTTTAAACTAAATAAGAATCCACACACTTCAATCTGCGATGTCAGAGACCTTCATCAGGAAGGTTTCTGACCGAAAGCTTGACCAATAAACTCCTACATCGCAGACTGAAGTGTGCGGAGTCTTATTTTGTTTATTCCACTTTTTGATCCAGCACCAAGCAGTGACTCCTTCTACTCTATAATCGGATGTTTAACATTTTACACCCCAGTTCCAGGCTTTCTGTGACTCTGCACACACACACACACACACACCACCACCACCACCACCAGGACCTCATCTAAATGGACTGCAGCTGTGAATAATGTAAAAAACATTTTAAGGATTGAAGAGAATCACTGAATCTAAAATACCAGATCTAGACTGAAGTGATGTAAAATGTACTCTTTTTTAAAATTATTTTTCAGGGTTTTTAAATTTAAAAATGATGTATTTATCTGATTTATAGCTCAAAAAGCCTGCTGGCTTTTCTGTAAACTCCACAAACTGAAGACCAACAAGAAATCTCAAGGGTCGAAGCTCCTAAAAGGTCAAAAGTTCAAACGTAAACCGATCCTTCAACCTTTGGGACGACGCTGCACCGATAACCTTCACTCGTGACCAGCTGATCGCTTCAAACTTCACGGAGCAGAACAGCTGATAAAGCCCCATTCCGACCTGGGCTCCATCCGGGACGGGAATGTGGTCTGACGGGTTTGTGCTCAACTCCATCCAACGACCCGTTCAGGAACGTGCTGCAGCAGAGCGATTAAAAACCGGTACTTTTCTCTGGTCCGTTTGGACTTTTTCAGAGCAAAGGCTGTTCGTTTGGTTCCTCACCGACCTCATCATCAGTTTAACAAGCTGCTCCCTGTTCAGAGGAACGTTAGAAAGTAGGAGAGAATAACAAAGTCCGTTTGGAGCAGGGGTGTGTCGAACCCTGGTCCTCAGGGGGACTCTATCCTGCAGTCGTTTCCTTGCTCAACACGCCGTCTTTCTTCTTCTCTGGGTTTTAACGGCAGCCTGCATAGCTGACTGCTGCCATCTGCCGCTGTTCTGACACAGCACCATGCATACATGCAGCTTATGCGCATGCATCTAAACGCCACACGAGGAGCCGTCAGTTCAGCGCACAGACGACAAAGAACAAGGAAAACGTTTGGCAATTTTTTTCTCCATTAAATTTGACCATCCACAGAAATGAACGGATGAATGTGCATCACAAATCTTTATTTTAGCACCTTCTAATTCTAAAACGTTTAGAAAATAAAGCTTTACAGTTTATTAAATTAACTTGTCACGGTGTCGTGCGGTTGTTCAGAACAAGTGTATGATGATCTGACGAGTAAACTGGCTCATTAAAGTGGCGTACATCTTTAAAATGTATGATGTTCTGACAGCGTATGTCATGACTGTGGGGAGTTTCCTGACCCAAGACATGCAGAATCACACTAGGAGACGTAGGTAAGAAGAAAAATAAATGTTTTATTCGTTCTTTGATGATCTTAAAGAAACTAAAGGTGCACCGCCAGACGTGGCGATGATGCTGAGCACAGCTCTGGGGCGTGTTTGTGGAGCTGAAATCCAATAGCTTGGGAGGGTAGACAGGACTGGGGGTGAGCAACATCTGTGGTGATCCGAAATCCAAGGGAGGTGAGCGGTGGGAGAGCGGGTCGGTCCAGGTGTGGAGGGAGATCAGGTTCGGAGGCGAAATCCAGGTTATTGCAGAAGTGGTCAGAGGTGAGAGTTCCCGGTGGGACAAGGCGGAGTACCTTCAAAAACTACGTAGCGTTATGAATATTATAATTGTCTGCCCTTAACAGCTGCCCCTTCACACAGTAACATCGCCAAGGTCGGACGCTTGTTTCAGTATGTTTACATTCCAGGAGAAGAGAAAGAAGAAGAGAAGAAGAACGCTTTCCATTAATTAATCAAAGTTCTTTATTTGTGATAAAGCTAATCAGAGCATATGTTGATCATTAATAATCAGGTGAATGATCTGTGAATTAAAGATGTCATGAGTTATGTGTTTAAATGAATAAACAGGACTGCACCAGACACACTGATATACATTACCATGGAAACGCATGACACATTGTTTTCAACCAATCAGAACTTTCGTCTGTCGTAGAGAGAATCTGGGTTGTTTACTTAAAGTGTCCAATCCGGTTTACTAAAATGTATAAACAACTGGGAGATATAAAACAAGGCAACGCCATTTTATACTCAGTTCCATTTTAACCTCAGCTCTGTCCGATCCGAGCTCCAAAGGAGTTACATCATACTCTCAACATTGTTTTCAACCAGCTCTCAATCCATTACCGCCAAAAGAGAAGTACAGGCTGGCCAGATGTACTTTCCTATTTTAAGCTGAGAACTGTCAAGCTGGAGATTTCCGTCGTTTGAACCAACCAGATGGCATTCCTTCAAAATAAGAGTGAACTTGCTGACGCCTGCCGACTGCTACCGGAGTCGACCCACAGACGGGCTTTGTAGTGCTGCGACCGCTGTTCCACCAGCTCCAGTACATCCGAGGGTCCGAGGACCTGGCATTTCCTGATCTACACGGGAGGCTCCACAGGGTACGTGGTCACGGCACAAAATGGCGGCTCATGTCATCAGCTTCTGAAGCCTCGTGGTAGCCTAGTCATAACAACCAGATTCGCTACGCCAGCCTAGAGATTCTGAACAAAACACACACCCACACACCAACACTATAACATTCAAATCCATATGCATTCATCATTGAGATAGTCCTGGTATATTGTAAGAATTTATAATTATAGAAATTAAAGATTCTTAAACGATCCCAACTCTCTCCTTTCTTGTCTCTCAGTCAATACAGAGTGTTAAGTAAACTCCCTGATGATAAAAACAACCACTTCGGATTATAATATTTAGATCTAATTACAGTGTATAAAAATACGACTACAGATCACTACAACTATGACTGATTAGGCACAAAAACAAGGACTAAATCTTTAGTTAACTCTATAATGGCACAGCTACCCAAAGTGAGTAATCTTCCGGCGAGGTGAAGTGATCTCCAGCTCCTTATAAAGGCTGGCTGGTGATGGGGAAAAGCACAGCAGCTGGCTGCTCTCCGGAACCGCCCACCTGCAACGACTTGAGGCGGATTAACAGAATGTGCAGACTCACCCCAGATCCTGACAGCGTATGCCTGTCTAATTTGCCTATGCTAATCTAACGATGTATGGTGATTGGACGGCACGAGAGTCACACTGCTCAGCACACCTGGCTCAATAACTGAATGTCCTGTTCAGCTCTACAGAAGCCTCATGTCTACTAACTGAATAAACAGATAGGATCATCTGCCATAATCCAGTCTCTGCTGCGCCACGGCCAAAGAACCATGAAGTAAAAGTAGGCAAGAGAAGGCCGGAGCACAAAGCGAAAAAACATTTACGTCACTTTGAGTGCTTCGGCCCTCTTCTGCCTATTTTATCTTCTGACTGAACTCAGGTGTCAAAGCAGAGAAAACTTAAACACGTGCAGGATGGTGGCCCGTGAGGACCAAGTTTGGACACCACAGTGAATCCCTACAGAATGCGGCAGCAGATTTATCTGAAGGCCCCATATAAAATCCTCACGTTGTGATACTGTTCATTTAAAATTGTACTACTTATCTTTTCTGAACGGGAAGGTTCAGTGTTTGAGAAAAGCTGTTGATTTGGTGATTCTGCCTCTACCTAGTGGCTGGTTGTTATCTTTGCAGCCGAAGCAGAAGTCTTTGCAATCCAAACCGCCGCTTTTTATGCCTCAATCCACCTTTAGCATCAAACTTTATTTAGAGATGCGATTGTTACAGGAACATTTGGAAAAGGACAGTTTATTAGAAAGAGTTTTCAGTGACACTAAAAAATTATCTTGTTTTACATAACAGTAGATTACTGCCATGTGTATTAATACATGCACCTTTGTCATTATTTTTCTTCAAATAGTGTTTGTGCTGCTGTAACAAGTGAATTTCTCCACTGTGGGAACAATATAATCTATTCCAGGGGTGGGCAATCCCAGTCCTCGAGGGCCGCTGTCCAGCAGGTTTTACTTGTTTCTCTGCTTAAACACACCTGGTTTGAATCTACTAGTGATTAACAGGCTGCTGCAGAGCCTGATGAGCTGCTGAACAGGTGATTCATCCAGGAATCAGGTGTGTTGGGGCAGGTAAACAACTAAAACCTGCTGCATAGCGGCCCTCGAGGACCAGGATTGCCCACCCCTGATCTATTCTATTCTACTCTATTCTATTCTATTCTTCTTATAAAGATCAGGATTCTGACTTTTCTGAGCTGAAAGTAACTTCTCTTTAACTTATCTTCTAAACGTATCTACTATAAGAGATTTGTTGTAATTTTCTAATAAAACACATTTTTCCTTTAACTAGGTTTCAAAATTAAGAAGAAAAAAGTTTGTAAAATGAAAGTTTTTCTATTGGAAAATGGTGTAAAAACACAAATGTCTTGCTTATTTTATTTTATTTTATTTTATTTTATTTTATTTTATTTTATTTTAGCCAAAGTCACTAAAGGCCTTTGTGGAGGCCCCGGTGGGCCACTTGTGGCTTCAGAGCCGTAAATTGGAGACCCTGCATCACTTTTTACTCTAGTTTCAGTTTCCATTTCTTCAGCAGGACAGTTTCGTTTCTCGGCTCCGTCAGCTGTGAGTTTAGGTTTCGTTTCTGACTGACAGCAGACCAGAACAACGCAGATCAGCTGGCGGACCGGAAGCGCCTCACATGCAGCATGTTTTCGTGGGGAGAGGACTGCGGACGCGGCTGCTGGCTGAAAGGCGACTCAAACCCGGCCAGCTGCACCGCGGAGGACGGAGTTCATCACGTCAACATCAGCTACCAGATCACGGATCTGTCCGCAGGGCGCAACCTGCTCGCGTTCGCCAAGAAGAATGGAAACGCGTTTATTATGCGCACGGATGAGCGCAAATGTGGAAGAGTCCGAGGGAAACAGAGTGAGTATCTGCGCAAACTCCTGCAGAATAATAATCCAAATAAATAAAAGTTAATGCAGTTTCAGTTGAACTGAAACAAAAATGAGATTAAGCTAAATCATACAGATTTATTAGATTTATTAGAGTGAGAGTGTCTCTAATGAGTTTTAAAGTCGACCATTACATTTTCCAGGAAGACAGCTAGGCAGACAGACAGGCTATGGATATTTTTAAATGTTGGTAATTAATCATTTATGGTCCTTTATGTCCCAACTGACTGGTTGCTTGTGTCCCTGTGATGAACTGGAGACTTCAGGGGTAGACTATTGGTGGTGGGCCGATATTTACCGTTTTTATACATCGGTATCAGTGGCGTGTCCAGATCTTTTAAAATGGGGTGGCCCAGGTGAGGCACAAATTTGTGCATGGGTGGCGCCAATGGATATGCTTTTTTTGTTTTTAACCCCAAGCCTTTTGTGGACAATGAAAAGCCAATTTAAAGATAAATTAGTGTGTTGGCACCTGGGGTGGCCAATCAGATTCCAAGGGTGGCATGTGCTACCCCAGGCCACTCCCTGGACACGCCCCTGATCGGTATGGCCGATATTTGTCGTTAGTAAAGCCGATTTAAAGTCGGGCACATCCTTGGGCAACCCTGTGTTGTTGCATTCAACAATGACACCAGCATAATTAATACTTTAAAGTTGTGTAGTAGGTGTCTGTCTTTAACGCTGAGCAGTGCACAACGTTAAGGTCGGTTAAATCTAGAGTTTGAAAACTGATTCTGATTCAGAAATATTGTTTCTGATGCATCAGCCGATGTTTCCTGTCTGTATATTCTATCCATGTGTTGTTGGTCTGATCTTGGAAAAGGCTGTACTAAAACTTCATCTGGTTGTACTGGGATGCTGGTGCGATGACAATAAACTTCTTATATATTCTATTGTGGCGGCCCTGCCACTGATAGGCCGGCAAGGCCGCATTGCCCTCTGGGGGGAGGGTAAATTGGGTTTGTTTATTCCGCTTGTGGTGTTCTGAGGGTTATATTGTTCGGGGTTATGTTAGTGTTGTTTGTTTCAGTTCGGTGTTCACGCTGTGTAGTTCTTCTCCGGTGCCTGTTGGCACCGTGAGTTAAATGCATGTGTGGGGGGATGAAAAGGGGAGCCAGCCGGCTATTAAAAGTGTTCTATGTCTGCTACCTGTCGACTCTTCTTTGCTGCTACACACACATCCCGCTAGAGGGCGGCGCAGACCGCTACACTATGTTATTAGTGACATTGTAGCATGAAAATAAGTAAACTTCCAGGTATTCAATTCAAGTTTATTTATAAAGCGCCAAATCACGACAAGAGTCGTCTCAAGGCACTTCACATAATAAACATTCCAATTCACAGTTCATTAAGCCAATCAGAAAAAATGTTTCCTGTACAAGGAACCCAGCAAATTGCATCAAGTCACTGACTAGTGTCAGTGACTATACAGCAATCCTCATACTAAGCAAGCATGCAGCGACAGTGGAGAGGAAAACTCCCTTTTAACAGGAAGAAACATCCAGAGAATCCTGGCTCAGTATAAGCAGCCATCCTCCACGACTCACTGGGGATGGAGAAGACAGAACACACACACACACACACACACACACACACACACACACACACACACACACACACACACACACACACACACACACACACACACACACACACACACACACACAATAATGTGTCTACAGTTCTATTGTGATGTCTTAGTGAATATTCTATTTGGTGAAAGATAAACTTTATTGTATTTATCCTAGTGAATCTATAATTAAACGGGTAAACTAGCAGTAACACGTCCAACGTCAAGGAAAGCAAAAAGTTATTATCAGGAGAGGGAGAATGTTTAAGTGGTTAGCAGCAGTGTGCTAGAAGATGGCCCCCTCCATGAGGCCACCACAGCTCAGGAGAACATCGTTGTAGCTTCTTCTGGGGAGAAAAACACTTAGAGAGAAAATAAAGTTAACAGCTGAAATAGCAGGAAATAATACAGTTAAAGAGCAGATTGTAGAAGAAAGCAGTCGATTGTGGAAAGTGGTCAGTGTATCCTCCAGCAGTCTAAGCCTATAGCAGCATAACTACAGAGATAACTCTGGATAATCTATCCTATTTAGATGGAGGCATGTTGGAGGCAGGGCAAGGGAGAGTCATTATGAAAATCAGCCCAGAAATTCTGCAGTACACATCAGCTGTCTCCTAGATTTTGGCATCAGCAACAGAAAAGCCAATATTAGTCGACCTCTACTGGAGACCTGCTCAGGGCGTCCCTCGCCTCTCGCCCAACCAGCTCCCGAGAGCTCTCTGAGGGATAGGCAGTTCAGAAAATGAGTTAATTATTTAAAAAGAAAAACAAGACCAACTTTATTCAACATGTAAATAACTCAGCATCAACGTTCAGTAGTGATTTTATGTTTATGTTTATTTATTTAACAGACGCTTTTATCCAAAGCGACTTACAATTTATAACCTATAGGGCGTGTTGTGATCTGTGGGGGAAACCAGAGTACCCAGAGGAAACCCACGCATGCATGGGGAGAACACGCAACTCCACGCACAAAGGCCGCAGCCGAGTTTCGAACCTGCAACCTTCGTGCTGCGAGGCAACAGTGCTAACCACTGCGCCACCATGCAGCCCGATTTTATCCTGGTCACATAAGAAAATATGTATTTCGTCATATATGCTGATTTTTTTCTAAACTAGAGCATAAATCCTCTTCAGCTCGAATGATAGAATATTACAAAATATGTCTGTTGTGTTTCCGTAGAGTTCGTGAAGTGTAAGGAGAGGATCGAGGCTGTGAGTTGTGGCGATGATGTCGTAATGTTCCTGTCTGAACAAGGTTCAGTTTTCCACGTGGACACGACTCGACTCCCTTACACACCCCGGTGAGGAGAAACAAACTTCTTTACTGTTTAAATGATATTAAAGTTAAGTTTTAGTTGGACCTACAGTTAGAGAAATTTGTATTTTAGGTTATTTGGTAAATGTTTGTTTTTGCTGGTCTCTCAGGACTCTGGAGGCTTTTTCCAACATGGCTGTCGCACAGATTTCATGTGGCAGCCAGCACTCAGTGGCCCTGAGCAAAGGTTCAGTAGAGTTTATTGTTTATATGTTTCAGGATTTAGTCGTTTAACCTCCCGAGACCTGAATGTGAATCTGGTGTGATGTAAAATAAAATAAAATACAAATATTCACAGGTTTCCTATAGAAAAAACAGAAATAAAAGATATTTTTTAACTTCATTCAATATCAAATGTTTCTAAATAATAATAAAAAAGTCTAAGTTTAAGAAAATAAAATATTCTAGTGCAAGAAGCCAATGTTTGAATATGTGGACGGGGGGTCTCAGGAGGTTAAAAACAAAAAAATGCATCCATTGGAGCTCCATTTGTCCTCATTTTAGAACAGAACCACTATAAGATTTAACATTTCATGTTAGCTGTAATGTTTAGAATGACTGAAAAAAGACATGGAGCTGCAGGAAAACGGTCAATCGTTGTTATTTCCTTACAGATGGTCAGGTGTACACATGGGGTCTGGACTCCTGGGGCCAGCTGGGCCTTGGGAAGAGAAACTCAGGGGCCGGTTCCCCCCAGCACCTCCGATCTCTGTCCTCCATCCCCGTGGTGCGGGTCTCTGCTGGAGGAGAGCAGAGCTTCGTCCTCTCTGTGTCCGGAGGCGTGTTCGGCTGGGGCAGGAACGACCGAGGACAGCTGGGGCTGGGAGACACAGAAGGTGATGCTGCCGAATGTCTTACAAAATGTCTCACAATCGCATTTATTAAACTAAAGCCCCCCCCCCCCCCCCTACAGACAGGAATACCCCGACTTGTGTTCAAAGTTTACATCTGAAGAAAACTTGTGACGTTTCATGTGGAAAAGACCACACGGTCATTTTGACCAAGGTTAGTCACCAAATCTAACAATCCAAACACCCTTTCATCCATCCATCTTCCTCCTCTTATCTGGGGTCGGGTCGCAGGGTCAGCTGAAAGACCCAGGCTTCCCTCTCCCCAGTCATTCGGGCCAGCTCCTCTGGGGTGGGAGGCCCACCTAACCACCCTAACACACCTTTCATTAAAGGTGGAATGAAAGACTTTTGATATGCCTTTGACAAATACAGAGGCTTAGTTAAATAATTTGTTGTAAGTTCCAAAAAGTATCTTTAAAAGAATTTAAGGGTAATCTCTGCAAATTATTCCCAATATTTTACCCCTCCCAACCAGAGTGTTTAAAGAGCAAGTCACCCCCCTACCAGAGTGTTACTCCACTCCCACTTCCTGTTTGAAAAATGCAACAAATGCTGTTGCCTAGCAGACCGAGAGGGCGGAGCCGCTAACAAATACACACACACACAGGCTTACAATGACATTGTGACATCATATGGTACCAGCTAACTTTCTAGGGTACCTCTTAGCCAATGGCGATGGCAGATTTAAATTCAAATGCAGTGCAGAGATTTTACCGGACAACGGCACAACACTGACAGTTTTAGGTAGAAAATTTAAATTTTAACTAAAATGCACTAAATTGCAAAACTATTGACTACACGTGTCTGCAGCACGATTAGACACACATTTATATAGTTTATCAGAAAAAAAGTTGATTTGGGGGTGACTTGCTCTTTAAGGAGATTTTTTCCCTAAATAAACACCTCCTTCTGATCAGTCTGGCTCTAATGAATGGATTTGTTGCACAGCCTTTTAAGGTCGTTATAATTAAACCTTTAGCTAAGAAACGTGATCTTGATCCGAGGGCTCTAGCTGACCCCAGACCTGTATCCAACCTGTCGTAATTCTATCTGTGAAATTAGGATTGAAGAAATGCCACTAAGGTGGTTTAAGAATGAATAATCTGATAAATTCCAGTTTGTTTGTGTTAATAATGAATCTGTCATGGAGTTCCTCAGGGTTCAATGCTTGGTCCAAGACTTTTTTTATTCCTGTAAATTAATCTCTGGTTGCTCTACCAGCACGGCGCCGTTTTTACGTTCGGCTCCGGCCGGTACGGACAACTCGGACACAACTCTTTCCAAAATGAGCTCCGTCCTCGACTTGTTGCAGAACTGCTGGGAACAAAAGTCATCAGGGTTGCATGCGGAAGGTAAATCACGTCTCTTCAATCGATGCAATAATTTAGGATTTTAAAATGTGTTGCTGCATCAAAGCCTTTGGTGTTTGAAGTTGGAGAGAAATGAATCCTTAAGTGGAAACAAACCTTACGTTTTTAACGCAAAGTTCTTTAAGAATTTCAAAATAACGTATGTAATAATATCAACGGGGAAACAAAGCTTTTAAATCTAAATGTAAATTAGAAAAGATTTAAAGTTATGGAAACATCAACATGTTTAATGAGTTATTTTTTCAAATGAACTTTATTCCTGATTCATAAAATACAACATTATCACAGCTCTTTCAGGAAATGATGCAAAGGGAACATTTGCCTTTTTACTTCATGTGTTTTCTCATCAGAAACCACAGCGTAGTTTTGACAGACTCCTATAAAGTCTACTCCTTTGGGTGTGGA
This sequence comes from Nothobranchius furzeri, assembly GCF_043380555.1. NCBI lineage: Eukaryota > Metazoa > Chordata > Actinopteri > Cyprinodontiformes > Nothobranchiidae > Nothobranchius > Nothobranchius furzeri. The sequence continues at coordinate 84,765,824 of NC_091744.1, forward strand.
GAGTTTGGACAGCTTGGACACGGAGAGGAGAGCCACCCGTCCGTCCCGCTCCCCGTTCTCCTGCCTCAGGGTGAGCATATCTCTAATCCAAATTCCAGCCACTAGCAGAAATTGGATTAATTAAATAAATTCCTCTTTCTTTTTTCCTTCAGACGCCAAAATCAGAAACATCTTTGCAGGAGAAAACTGTTCCTTTGCAACCTGCAGCTGTGATGAGGTAACATCAGCACCAGAACCCACCTTGGAGGAGGTTCAGCAAACATCAGCTCACCTTATTTACTCCACAGGACGACCACAGACTCAGTAAAACTACTCCCAACGGTCTAGAAGGCATGATTGATAAATGGACTTCTGATTGTGACTCAAAGTCGTGGAAAAAGATAAAACAGTGAGTTTAAAACATTAATAGACTGTAGGAGGAACGGTTTTTATTCTCGGTGGAAATGGATGAAGTGTTTGTTTTCTTCATAGGGAAATCCACCAAACATTCTCATCTGCTTCCTGTTTGAATAAAAGCTGCCTCGAAAGGTAAAACCTTCTCCCTAACGTCCTGTCGTGCCCCGGAGACGTTTTTAATAACTAATCCAGCAAACCCTACGCTCTCATTTTTTCAATTATTTTAGAGAAAAACATTTCCAAACCTCATCAAAATACCACGGCCTGAGCTTGAAAATGGCTCGACTGACTTTTAAGAAACTGGTGAAGAAGGACCGCGTTTGGGAGGAGGTTAGTAGCTTATGTCTCCATAAAAGCGCCATAAGGCCGACGCCTCTGAGACATGATATTTGTTAGATCAGCAGCCAGATAATGGACTCTCACACATATCCTCTGTCAGGCCGAGCCTGCGGTTCTACGCTTGCTGCCTCTTCTTGATAAGAATCCGGTCGGAGTGGAAAGTCTGAGGATCTACATCCTTCTGAACGAGCTCCTACATGTGATCCAGAAGCACAGGTCACCTCAGAGCACGACGCTCGCCGAGGCGGTCGCCACCGCTGTGACCGGCTTGTCCAAGAGAAGCCTCGAGGTCTTGGGTACGATTAGAGCCACCTGGTAACGTCTGATTCGACTAAAAGCTGTTCACAACAATCTTCGTGTGATCTGCTACAGGAGGCTGGTGGTCGTCGCTGTCGCCCTCTAGCATGAGGAGGTTTGTTTCGGTGTGGAAGCAGACACTCGCTGTCATCTTGTCTTATGAGATTGTTCCTCGAAATGCTGGAGTGAGAAACCTGCTTCTGGTCCTCCAGTACATGTACAACGTCAGTAGTATAACAAACACGTATTCCAGGTCTACTTCTACTTCTTACGGGTCTTATAAATGTTTTCTTTTCAGGTCAACAGCAGGATTTCAGAGTCTCAGAGGCTGCCAGACAGCGATTTCTCTTTTTCCATCGATACATTTTTTCTACATGAGGACCTGCAACTCTGGCGTTCACGATTAAATCGAGATGTAAGAAAAAAATAACACCGTTAATTCTTTTCTGTGCTCGTTTTGAGTTTACCTTTCCGGTTGCTCCAGTGGTGCGCGTGCATTGTTTGAGTAAAACTCATTTACTCATTTTAGTTCCTGCGAGTTGAGCCACTTATCCTTTGCCAGTTTCCAGTCGTGATGGATCTGCAAGCAAAGAAAATGGTTTTTGACATGAATGCTGGGCTCACAAAGGTAACCACTAATTTATTCCAGATTTTAAACATAATAAAAAATTACTTTGGCATCATATTTTGTTACATTCACAAGAAAACCAGTAAGAAAAAACAAAGTTAAAACAGCATCAAGAAAAGAAAACTTCATGGAGCATTGTGCTGAAAGCCATCGAGTAAAAATGAGTCCGGTTGACATTTAAATGATGTCAAAGATGGAGCTTGTCAGATGGCCACTGTTCTAGAGCATTGGAGCATCTCTGAGAAGGCCCGATCACCCCTAGTTTTAGGTTTAGTGTAGGGCTATTCCGTTCCGGGCCTCGAGGGCTGGTAGCCATCACGTTTTGGCTTTAACCCTGCTTGATTTCAATCAGCAGGTGATTGACAGGCTTCTGCAGAGCCTGATGAGCTGCTGCACAGGTGATTCAACCACTGAATAAAGTGTGTTGGAGCAGAGAAACCACTAAAACGTGCTGGATACCGGCCCTCGAGGCCCGGAATTAAATAGCCCTGGTTTAGCGCGAGGAACAGTGAGTCTGTCAGCAGATCAGAGTCCCCGTGATGTGCCGTGTCTGTGTAGAACAGCAGCAATGCAAAGCCTTATAAACCTAGACGAGGATTTTAAAATTAGCCCGGTAATGCACCTGAAACCAGTGAAAGGATGCCGGGACGGAAGTGATGTGCTCCCATTCCTTAGCCCCTGCCTTGCTTCTGAATAATCTGCAGCCTCGCTATAAAAATCTGAGTTACTCCAGCAGACGACGGATTACAATAATCCAGTCTAGGTATAAAGAATGGAGGATTGTTTTTAAGTTCACACAGGGACAATGGTGATTTAATGCTAGAGGGTTGGTGTAACTGGAACAAGCACGATCTTACAACAGTGGACCTGGGTACCCTGGGCCATGGTAACTCTTGCAAGGCCGTGCAGCCTCCATACCGCGCAGTGAGACAGGAAATCAGGACACTCTCCACTACAGCTAAGCAATGAGAACGTTGGCGTTCAGTCCTGCCCTCCTCAGAAAATAAAATGTGATCCAACAGCAGAAGTGTTCAAAAGTAGCTTCATTGTGCCGATCTGTGGCTCTATGGTAAAGTTTTGTGTTTCTCCCACCTGTGTTCTAACTTTTCCTGTATTTCCTCACAGCACGAGGAGTTACTCGAGTGGACATTCACGACTGTCTTTAATGCACTTTGGGATTGTGAGTTTCATTTGAGTGACGTTCCTCAACCTTTGGTGCTGAAGCTGAGGCGACTGTTGGTGTTGGAAGACACCTTTGAACAGCTGACTGCTGTTAATCTGAGAGACTACAGGAAGCCACTTTTGGTAAACAAACATTACATTGTCACCCATAGAAAACATTACAGTAATAACACTCTGGATTATGGACTACATTCTGGACAGTACTACATTGAAATCGGGGGCAGCAGTAGCTCAACAGGTTGCGTGGGTTGTTCGGTAATCAGAAGGTTGCAGGTTCGATTCCAGCTCTGGACAGAGAATTCTGCTGTTGTGTCCTTGGGCAAGACACCTAACCCACCTTGCCTGCTGGTGGTGGTCGGAGGGACCGGTGGTGCCTCTGTCAGTGCGCCCCAGGGCAGCTGTGGCTACATCGTAGCTCATCACCATCAGTGTGTGAATGTGTGTGTGAATGGATGAATGATACACTGTAGTGTAAAGCGTTTTGGAGTCCTTACTCTGACCCCGGCTTTCCACAGGAGCCGTCAGCAGCACGTTACTGCAGCAGCATGTCATAGCTGCTGATAGGAACCGCTGTGGTCAACAGAACCTTTTCTACCGGAGCCGTCAGCAGCGCGAGTCGGCCGCGTCTCAGGAGCAGCATGTCGCGGCCTTTACGCGCCGGTTCTATTTTCTACGCGTGACGCCTCTGAAACGGGTCAAGTTCGACATTTTTGGGGAAGGAAAGACAGGAAATCGGACGCGGAAATGGAGAAAAGCTCCCAACATTTTCAGAATAAAGAACGTACTGCCTTCCGGTTGCTTTACTTTAAAAAAGGTTACTAACTGTGCGTCCCCGTGAGAAGTCATCACCTAGCTAGCGGTCTCCTTTGTTTTTCAGGTCCGTATTGACGATTATAAAACGGACAGAACATAAAACACAAACCATGTTGTAGTTTTCTCCTGCTTGTTGTTGTGTTTACTGACGAAGTCACTCGTGTGACTTCGTGCTCGGTCGGTGAAAGCTGCTCCCCTGCTGCTTCGCGTCTCGTGGAAAGGGCCAAGCAGCAGCTTACGCGAGCAAGACGTGCTGCTGCAGTAACGTGCTGCTGACGGCTCCCGTGGAAACCTGGGGTGAGAGGCGCTATACAAGTGCGGGTCACTATTATTTATCATTATCATTTAAAAAGTTTTAAAAATGCACCGATAAAAATGTTATCTTAAGCAGCTGATTACATGCAAGAATATTTTTCATTCTTTCTCTAATACATGAAACATTTAACCTTTTATTTTATAAGTAATTAGAATAAACTGTGAGAGATATTTTTATGTATTTGCTGGAGGTTTCTTCCTGTTAAAGGGGAGTTTTCTTCTCTACTGTCGCTACATGCTTGCTTAGAATGGGGATTGCTGTAAAGTCACTGACATGATAAAGCTGTGACTCGATGCAACCTGCTGGGTTTTATTTGGAAAACTTTTACTAATTGGAATAATGAACTGGCCGTTTAATAATTAGGTTCACTTGGAATGTTTGCTTTGGAAAGTGCCTTGAGATGAGGTGTGTTGTTAATTGGCGCTATATTAATAAACTAGGGCCGTGACTCGATAAAATTTTTTTATCTAATTAATTAGAGGCTTTGTAATTAATTAATCTAAATTAATCAAATTTTTAGAGTGTTTCTGTTTTAACTTAAACTTCTGTTTTCAACTTTAAGACACGTTGCTTGTGATTGTTTACGGAGTAGTGAGAACACGGGGCGTTCTCCCAGCGGCAGCCAGGTGCCTCTCGTTTGTCTGACTACTTTCATAAACTACTGTTAGGGCACATAATTATTCTGTCTGGTGCTTCCAGCGCTGCACAGATGTTACGTAAATGTTAAAAATATAGCTTACCGCAACTTTTGTAAAGTTTCCGGTGCCACCGGGCAGCCGCAGCAGAGACGATCTCTGAAAAATGTCCGCGATACGGACTCCGTTGTTGTCTGGAAGTTTTTTTTTTTCAAGTTAAGAAAAGAGGCGGGCGTGTTTCCTAAATCCTGCATCAGTCCAAGCAAGGCAACCTCTTTCTGTTTTTATTCCGTTTTAGTAGCCATTAGCACTGTGCATTGTTGTGTGCGTCAGTCATATTCGGTCTACGAGGAAATCGTGCAATGACAAAGGTTCCGCATTGCTCGAAATGCACGCTGTGATTAAATGCGTAATTTTTTTTTACGCGTCATTTATTTCTAATTAATTAATCATAATCAACGCGTTAAAGTCCCGGCCCTAAAATAAACCGAATTTAACTGAATTGATATTGTTTAGCTGATCAAATGTGTGTTTGTGTTGCAGGTCTACTTTGATGAAAACATTGAAACCGATGTTAATCTGTCCTTAAAGGACTTTTTCCATGAAGTCTTTCATGAGATGGTGTCGCCTGAATCTGAAATGTTTATGTTCAACGACTCTCAGACGCTGGCGTGGTTCTCGTCCAAGGTGGGACTTTTATTTTTAACAGGTGATTGTGGGATAAACTCTAAATTTACAGGTTTCTTTGTAACAACTCTTGAAACTGTCTTCCTTTTGGAATATTAGGCTCCACAGGAAGACCAACGTTTCTACCTGTTTGGGGTTCTGTGTGGACTGGCTTTGTACAACCAGGTGATCGTTTACTTACCTTTCCCACTGGTCCTGTTCAAGAAACTTCTTGGAGTGGCGCCTTCGCTGGAGGATTTGGCAGAATTTGACCCAAGTGTTGGAAAGTAAGCAGAATAAAATGTATATCTTTACATTCAGACTTCTTTCACCATCTTGGTTGTGATCTATGTTCTGTTTTCTTTCAGGAATCTGTCGTACATTCTGCACGACTACACAGATGATGACTTGGAGGACCTGTACATGTACTTTTCAGTAGGTTTTACAGATTCAAAATGGTACTTTTTGGTTTATAATGTCCATCTTATTTTAAACTCATTTCTCAAAGCAGTGATATACTGTAAATATGTGTTTCCTTTAAAGATCAACTGGGATGGGATGGAGGTTGTACTTGATCTTGAAAATCCTGAAAAGCAAGTCACCAACCAAAACAAGTAATCCTCATTCAACTTTGTTGGTGAATTACGTCTAGTTGTTCCCTGATGGGCTTTGCAACATTCAAATGTTAAAATATGTGGGCCCAGATAACAGCCCTGAGGTACATCAAAGATAAAAGTCCTGCAGGGAGTGAGAACATTTTGACTCGAAGTCCAAGAGAGAAAATAAAAAAATGTAACTCAAGTGTCATGTTTTAATATTCTCATATTATGATTTACTTGGCCAATCGGGACATGCCATCTTAAGAGATGTTGACAAACAAACCTCAGAACATCACGCCTTCTTTCAGATACAGGGTGCTCTGATTTGTGGGTAAGAAAATATCTATGTGCAGTGACGTTAACTTTTAATTTACAGTGGTTTGAAAAACTATTTGCCCCCTTCCTGATTTCTTATTCTTTTGCACGTTTGTCACACAAAATGTTTCTGATCATCAAACACATTTAACCGTTAGTCAAAGATAACACAAGTAAACACAAAATGCAGTTTTGAAATGATGGTTTTTATTATTTAGGGACAGAACTAAATCCAAACCTACATTGCCCTGTGTGAAAAAGTAATTGCCCCCCTTGTTAAAAGATAACCCAACTGTGGTGTTTCACACCTGAGTTTAATTTCTGTAGCCACCCCCAAGCCTGATTACTGCCACACCTGTTTCAGTCAAGAAATCGCTAAAATGTGAGCTGCCTGACACAGAGAAGTAGACCAAAAGCACCTCAAAAGCTAGACATCATGCCAAGATCCAAAGAAATTCAAGAACAAATGAGAACAAAAGTAACTGAGATCTATCAGTCTGGTAAAGGTTATAAAGCCATTTCTAAAGCTTTGGGACTCCAGCGAACCACAGTGAGAGCCATTATCCGCAAATGGCAACAACATGGAACAGCGGTGAACCTTCCCAGGAGTGGGCGGCCGACCAAAATTACCCCAAGAGCGCAGAGACAACTCATCCGAGAGGTCACAAAAGACCCCAGGACAACTTCTAAAGAACTGCAGGCCTCACCTGCTTGTAATATTAAAAGTCATTTCAACCTTATTAACTTAGGCACAGATTAATCTGCTTGTGTTCACGACTCCACCATAAGAAAGAGACTGGGCAAAAACGGCCTGCATGGCCGATTTCCAAGACGCAAACCACTGTTAAGCAAAAAGAACATTAGGGCTTGTCTCAATTTTGCTAAGAAACATCTCAATGATTGCCAAGACTTTTGGGAAAAGACCTTGTGGACTGAGACAAAAGTTGAACTTTTTGGAAGGCAAATGTCTCGTTACATCTGGCGTAGAAGTAACACAGCATTTCAGACAAAGAACATCATACCAACAGTAAAACATGGTGGTGGTAGTGTGATGGTCTGGGGTTGTGTTGCTGCTTCAGGAACTGGAAGGCTTGCTGTGATAAATGGAACCATGAATTCTACTGTCTACCAAAACATCCTGAAGGAGAATGTCCGGCCATCTGTTCATCAACTAAAGCTGAAGCCATCTTGGGTGCTGCAGCAGGACAATGACCCAAAACACCAGCAAATCCACCTCTGAATGGCTGAAGAACAACAAAATGAAGACTTTGGAGTGGCCTAGTCAAGTCCTGACCTGAATCCTATTGAGATGCCATGGCATGACCTTAAAAGGGCGGTTCATGCTAGAAAACCCTCAAATGAAGCTGAATTACAACAATTCTGCAAAGATGAGTGGGCCAAAATTCCTCCAGAGTGCTGTAAAAGACTCGTAGCAAGTTATCGCAAACGCTTGATTGCAGTTATTGCTGCTAAGGGAGGCCCAACCAGTTATTAGGTTCAGGGGGCAATTACTTTTTCACACAGGCCAATGTAGGTTTGGATTTTGTTCTCTCCCTAAATAATAAAAACCATCATTTCAAAACTGCATTTTGTGTTCACTTATGTTATCTTTGACTAACGGTTAAATGTGTTTGATGATCAGAAACATTTTGTGTGACAAACGTGCAAAAGAATAAGAAATCAGGAAGGGGGCAAATAGTTTTTCACACCACTGTTTATCTTATGAACATTGTGTCTGAGTGTAGATAATGATTCACTTGTTAAACCAAACATCGATCATAACATCAAAATGTTTCGTTGTAATATTAAAAGTCATTTCAACCTTATTAACTTAGGCACAGATTAATCAAAACATTTCATTTAACCATATTGTTCATTTCATGATTAACTCATATGAGCTGTAAGTGTTCACTTTATTCAGAGACATGAGGAATCCTGTAGAAGCGATGAGGGAAGCTTAGGCCTTGGAACGGGAACAGTTTGTTGACAACATGTTATCGTGTGTTCAGAGCTGCAGAACCTTCTGGGCTTGTTGGAAGACAGAATGTAAAATCCACCTTAGAGGATGGAATTAATGTCTGCAGATGACCGGTAGCATGTAGGTCAATCTGTAGGTGAAAACTGACCATTTCAGGACGTTACACAAGTGCGTCAAATTATTCTTCATCTGTTGAGCAGGAAGGAGTTTGTGGATGCTTACGTGAATCACGCCTTCAACACATCTGTGGGAAACGTGTTTAAAGAGTTCACGCGAGGTTTCTTCCACGTCTGTGATCGGGATTTGGTGAGACTTTTCAGGCCGAGGGAACTGCAGGAAATCCTGGTGGGGAAGGACTTCCACGACTGGGAGAGGCTGAAACGGGTAAGCTCTCTTCCTCTGAAAGTCAACAGCAGCGTCCTGAGGGGATCGATGCCGTTCTGATTCCAGGCTCGTCTCTCATTCTAGAACACAGTGTACGAGGGGGAGTACCACGCCGATCACCCCAACATCCAAATGTTTTGGGAAGTTTTCGATGCGCTGACTGAGAACCAGAAGAAAGCTTTCCTTTGTGAGTATGGAGTTATGTACATGAAAAAATACTTTCCACTCCCTCCTGTCAAAGTGTATTACACTGCCATCTTGTGTCCGGGTTGGGGTTACTGTTACTCCCGTGACACGTTTTAATTTCTGTCCTCAGAACAATGTACTCAGCTTCTTACGTTCAAACTAAAAGAGTATTAAAATTACTTTGTCAAAGTTAGGAAAAAACATCAAAATCAGCCTTCAGGATGCAGAAATGATTATTTTTTTCTTGTAGAAAGCATTATTGGTGTTACAAAGATATTTAGAAACCTCAAACAACCCTGCATGTGGAATAGTGGTGCTAACAAGAGTTATGTGCTCGCCCTGTAATCGGTAGGCTGCAGGTTCGAGCCCCGCTCAGGCTGTCGTTGTGTCCTTGGGCAAGACACTTAACCCACCTTTCCTGCTGGGGGTGTTTGAGGGGAGCGGTGGCGCCGGTGTACGGCAGGCTCACCTCTGTCCGTGCACTCCAGGGCAGCTGTGGCTACAGTGTAGCTCATCACCACCAGGATGAATGACTAATTGTGTTGTAAAGCGCCTTGGGGGTTCCAGGACTCTAGAAGGTGCTTTATCAAATGCACCAGGCCATTTACACAGAAAACGAAGAAGAAAATATCATTTCTATAGCGCCTCTCAAGATAAAAATCACGAGGCGCTTCACAAAAACAAAAATTGTAAAAATATAAAAAAGCATTTAGAAAATGTTGAAAAATATATTAAAATGAGTGAAAAATAGACGATTGTGATTAAAAAAATGTTAAGAAAGAGAGAGAGTGAACAGGAAAGAGGGAAATCAGTGGATCCTGAGGTGGAATAGGTGGGGAGAGCAGAATAAAGAGAGAGAGGTGAAGAAGGTCATACAAAAGCCAGCTTGAACAAGTGAGTCTTCAGCTGCTTTTTAAAGGAGACCACTGAGTCCACTGATCTCAGGCTCAGGGGGAGAGAGGTCCAGAGTCTGGGGGCCACAGCAGCAGATGATCTGTCACCTTTGACCTTTAGCCTGGTGCTGCACAACCAGTAGGCTTTGGTCACTGGACCTCAGGGACCTGCTGGGGGTGTAGGGACTAAGAAGATCACCTATGTAAGATGGTGCTTGTCCATGTAAGGCCCTATAGACCAGAACCAGGATCTTGGAATGAACCCTGAAGTTGACTGGCAGCCAGTGAAGCTGGAGGAGAAGCGGGGTGATGTGGGTGTGTTTGGAATCGGATTATTACAGATACCGTGAGTGAATGCAAAAGGATCTTGGTAAGCATCATTATGAAAGTTGAACCAAACTAATATTTGCATGATTTTGTCGGCTTTGGTTTCTGTGTGTTTAAAATCTACGCCATCCTCCAAATGTTTCTTCAGGTGAGGAAGTGAAAATGACCGTTTCTAAACATGGTGCTGAGTAACGTGTCCGTAGAGACAGACGCTTGCTGAAAACCTGCTTTACCTCCCGCAGGGTTTGTGTCAGGGTTTGAACAAGTTCCTGTTCTCGGCTTGGACAACATTAAGATGACCATCAAAGTTAAACACACGGAGAACCTCTCCAACGACCAGTTTTATCCCGAGTCACACACGTGCTTCTCTCACCTGGAGCTGCCGTTGTACTCGACCAGAGAGATCATGCAGAGCAAGCTGACTGAAGCGCTGAGCAACAACAGAATAATTAATACTCTGGTCTGATGAGGAGCCACAGGAGCTAATCTGACCAGTCACATTGGTGTAAATAAAACAGTCTTATTAAAAAGAACAAAGCTGCTAAAAGAAACACTGTTTCTGTACAGGAAGCTTTTTATTTTCACTGGAATGATCATTTTGTTATTACTAATGAGTATATTAGAATTCTGGTTTGTACAGATCTGTCTGCAAATGTAAACAACTCAGATTTCTATTCCAGGTGATTCAAGGGTTTTAGAAGAAAGGCTTTTAGGTCTTTGTGGTTTTAACCCTCCTATTCACCTTGGGGTCAATTTGACCCCTTTCAATGTTTATCACTCAAAATTAATAGTTGCCTTTGTTTAATTTGCTTCATATTTCATGACTTTTCTTAATTTGATGGGGACAATGGATTCAGCATAATTCAAGTTTATTCTAGTTTATTTATATAGCACCAAACCACGACGAGAGTCGTCTCAAGGACCTTCACATAATAAACATTCCAATCCAGGTCAGTTCATTAAGCCAATCAGAAAAAAGTTTCCTATGTAAGGAACCCAGCAAATTGCATCGAGTCACTGACTAGTGTCTAAGTCTTTACAGCAATCCGCGTATTAAGCAAGCATGTAGCGACAGTGGAGAGGAAAACTTCCTTTTAACAGGAAGAACCCTCCAGAGGATCCTGGCTCAGTATAAGCAGCCATCCTCCACGACTTACTGGATAAAACTCTGTGTGTGTGTGTGTGTGTGTGTGTGTGTGTGTGTGTGTGTGTGTGTGTGTGTGTGTGTGTGTGTGTGTGTAGAACTGCTCGATGTTCTGCCTGATGTTCTCATTATGATTTTCTTTTTCTGAGATGGGTGAACTTTTTTAAACGTAATCCCCCAACGCACCAAAAACAAACATAAATAAATAAAATAGTTGACATTGTTGACGCTCAGAGACTGTTTTTGTTAATGGATTTTGTGTGTTTTTTTTTTAAGATAAAACAAGCTAAAATACTATTCTGTTTATTGGAAGCTGGGCTTTTTTAAATGTGTTAGAATACGGCATAATGTTAGAATTCTTTGTTTGCTGTGCTTGAAACAACAAAACATGATTTAAAATCATATTATTGATTTATTTTGTTTCTCGTTTTGATCCAGTTCTTTAAAACCTCTCACATACATAGAAAAACATTTGCTAAAATCTAAAAGCATAAAGGCTGAACACATTTGTTCATGCGAGGCTAACAGATATAAATAATGAAAACGCTCATTAGATCGTCTGAACTGTACAAACAGTGAAAATAGCGACATGACTTGCAAAAATAAAGTTTTTAGGTCATTTTTTTCTAAACATTTGTGATAACGTAACTTTCTTGTGGAAAGGTCTTGCTGCATCTGCACGGTGTCACGTCAGTTTACTTTCTGCTGTTTTGTTAGAAGAAAATTCATCTTAATGTAACTTTATATTTTTCATTGTGCTCCTCTTGTCATTTTGATGTTGAATTTCTCGTTTTTATTCAAGAACTTGCCTTTTAATCCGGATTTGTGCTGTTACAATAATGTGAATTTCACTGGAAAGGGACAAATAAAGGCTTAATAGTTAATTTTTTTTTCTTCCCTTGTCTGGGAACTTTTTGGGATCTTCCAGGAGCTGGAAGTGCCCGAGGATCACGGATGAACGGATTACATGAATACAACCTCTCACAGCTCTGATACCCATGGGCACTCTTGGGCAGAAGTAGCTCAGGAGGTACAGCGGGTTGTCCGGTAATTGGAGGGTTGTGAAATCGATCCTGGCTCCTGCCAGGGAAGGCTGCTGTTGTGTCCTTGGGCAAGACACTTAACCAACCTTGCCTGCTGGTGTTGGTCGGAGGGACCGGTGGTGCCTGTGCTGGGCAGCCTCACCTCTGTCAGTGTGCCCCAGGGCAGCTGTGGCTGCGATGTAGCTCATCACCGCCAGGGTGTGAATGTGTGAATGGCAGACATGAATTCTTGAATGCACTTCATCAAATACAGGCTATTTAACGTTTTTACAGTTTTTCATCCATTCGTGTGCTGTTATAAAGAAGTCCTTCACTGAAAAAACATTTTTCCCTTATTATTTTTGAAAATGATTGATCTCATGCAGGCTGAACATGAAAATAGTCTCCTACACCTATCTCCTGCAGTAGCTTCTGATAGAAAACAGACGGTAAAACTCTAGGATAGAAAATCCTGACAGATCTACGTCACACTGCCACTAACATTCATGGACTCACCCATCTTGACTCACGACGGGGAAGGCTGTTGTTAGTTTAGCGTCCAGGAAACAGCAGAGAACCTCTCGGCTAGTAGAAGCTGCCCGTTAGCTTTAGCAACGCCACCACACAGCAGAACTCCTCCAGGCTTGTGTTATTTGTGGAGATAAAACATCAACGTTGCAGAGCAACCAGAGTCAGTGGTAGAGTCGTGTTGCTGTCAGCCAATCAGAGACGAGATGTCCATATTTCAAGAAGTAAGACTCCAAATCCTGCTGCCTGAAGCTACTTTCTCCTCCAGCTGAATTCTCCATGCTGCAACGGGCACACCAGAGCTTTTTTTCCTCAGAGTATGACCTACAAGGAATTAATTTCTACTACAGACCAAAGTAAATGTATTAAAATATGAGTGAAAGACCTCTTCAAACACTAAAAAGCTTTTATGAAACAATTTATGGAGGCGCAGTTGTTAGCACTGTTGCAAGAAGGTTGCAGGTTCGAAACTCGGCTGTGGCCTTTCTGCGTGGAGTTGCGTGTTTCCTCCGGATACTTCGGTTCCCCCCACAGATCACAACATGCCTTATAGGTAAAAAATTGTATGTTGCTTTGGATAAATATAATAATATGATATAATCAAATCTATTTAGATGTTTATTTATCTCTAAACCCATGGTTTCTTATTGGGGGTCGGATTCAGGTGGATTTAGATTTTTTTTTTTTTTTACATTTCTGCTTTCTCGTCAATATTCTGTGAGAAATAATGAAAAAAAAATTCTTGGTAAAATTGATGACCTTGTCAGAAATAATGTTACATATCCTCCTGAGATACGATGATTAAATATCTTGTAATTCTTTTTCTACAATATTTATTTATGGTTGCCTTGGGCCTGATGTTCAGGGACACTTTGTTTTATTTAATTTATTGGTAAATATTTGACTGAAGAATAGGATTTAGACATGTTTGTTAACATTTATTAAACGTACATTTTTATACGTGAAATTAAAATTAAAACCCAGACTAAACAAAAGCTCTGGTCTCAAAAGCAGTGGCGGATCTAGGATTTTTCTGAGTGAGGGGCCACAGGATTTATTGACATCCTTGCACACTTCCTGCCAGTGGCGGTTTTACCATTAGGCATAGGTCGGCGGCCGCCTGGGGCCCCCTTATGTTGGGGGTCCCCCTAGCCCTGACTGCTGGCACCCCTCTGTTAATGCCACAATGGACCATTTCTTTAAGATGCCGATGCACAAACAGGAAGTGATTGGTAGTCATTCCAGTCCAATTCAGTTGGTGGCGGTAATGCACCAAATTGTTGTTTGCCAAGTGCCATAAGACCACAAATAAGAAGAAGAAGAGAAAGCAGAAAAAGGAGAAGAGAGGCGGGAGCGTTTGTAACAAACTCGAAGCGGTAGTCAAAACATTTAGCACGAAATGGAGTAATCCTAGTGGCTCTAATAAGAGAAAGAAGCAGCTCGCTTTAAAAAAGCTTTTATCTTCACTTCTGAAAGTGACGTTGTTTTTCAATGTAAACATCAAAAGGAAGCAGAAAAGGAAAGACAATAGAAAATGTGTAAAGGGAGAAAAACATAGACCAGTGAAGGTGCCAGGGGGGCGCTATAGCTACCCCTGGATTAGTCATAGCACCCCCAAGTAAATATTAGATTGTATTTTATTTTTTTACAATTTAATTTTAATTTAACGTGTTGATGTGATCATATTTAACATACAAAACAAAAATAATCAGTAAATTATCATATGGATAGTAAAAACTTAAACCAAAACAGGAAATTGATGTTAACCTTTGACCTCATTTTCCACCTGTGAACGAGTGAAAGGTAGAGCTAGTGGTAAGATGGATCGTGTTTGTTGCCCACATTTCCACGGGTTCAGTCAGAAACGAATAAATCTTTGGAAGTGATCTCAGACCCACAAAAACCTATGGGTCTGGATGAAGAGAGTCAAACCTCAACCGCCGCAGCAGTCCAGGGTTTTGCCGCTGGAAATGCTAACGCTAACATTAGCTAACCTTGCAACACTATAGATGGTTTTCTGTGTGGCTGTATGTGTTTATGATTTCATGGAAAATTCAGCGATTGTTCATATGTTTGTGATGTATATTAATGATTGTTTCAGGTGTTGTTGAGGTTTTGTGCACGCAAGTGTATCTGCTAGTGTTGAAGGTGTTTTAGAGAACAATAGGTACGCATGACCACTTCCTTCATAGCACCCTCAATAAAAAGACTAGCTCCTTCATAGCACCTGCGGAAAAACATTTCTGGAGCCGCCACTGACATAGACCAAAATGGAAAATAGAGAAAAAAAAAAAAGGCAAAAGCACAGGAGAAGAAAGCAGAGCAAATATTGAAAGCGCTCAAAAGGAAAGAAAGACAGGAAAAAAGAGGAGGACTAATAAAAAGGGAAAATAACTCGTGTCAGAAGAGGGGAGAGTTTTGCAAATCCAGTTAAAGATAAGATAATTGAAAATTTATTGTAAGGGGGCCCCATGTCTGTGTTCGCCTTGGGCCCCCAAATTGCTAAATCCGCCACTGATTCCTGCTGAGTCAGCATGGTAACCGTTTCTAGTTTCACTTTAGGTTTCCTTCTCTGTGGAGGGCGTGTAGGTTTTGTTTTCTTTTCTCTCAGCTGCTTGAGTAAAGTTTTGTTTCAGCCGAGATTAAAGCAGGCTGTGAACTCCTCCGAGGAGCAGACATGTTCTCATGGGGAGAGGACTACCGGAGCAGCTTCCGCCTGAAAAAAGGCTCAGGCGTCCAGAGTTCTGGTGGAGTCCAGCTTCTCGACCTGAGCTTCCAGGTCCAGGTCCTGTCAGTGGGTCTCAATGTGCTCGGGTTCGTCAAACCCACAGGAGAGGCGTTTATAATCCGCACTAACCAGAGCGAAGAGGGGAGGAGAACCAACGGGAAGCAGAGTGAGCTTTAATACTCTTATTTATCAGGAATAATGATGATTCTTCATGTCACCTTTTCGTCTGTGTGTCTGCAGAGTTTATAAAGGAGGAGATCCGGGCGTTGAGCTGTGGTGATGATGTGGTAACCATGGTAACCAATAGAGGAGAGATCTTCTGTGTGGACTCGAACATCTCTCCTTTTGCTCCCAGGTGAGGAGAAATATTCAGCTGGTGTTTTTCATCCTTTCAAAATAAAAGATTTGAGATGTTTCCCGCTCTTTCAGCTGTCCTGTGGCTTTCTCACACCTAACTGTAACTCAAGTAGCCTGTGGGAAGCAGCACAGCCTGGCCATGACTAAAGGTACTGATCACCTTTTATATCATACAGCTGCTGATTTTGGACTTTTAACCCTTTAAAGCTGGAAATATTGAAAAATGAATCAAATCTATTGTTTAATTGAAGTATTATTGTATTAATAAACTATTTCAGCCAGTTTGATGCTTAATTTAATGTAAACGAGCTTCAGACTTTCATCTTTCTACGTCCTTACAGATGGTCAGGTGTACACATGGGGTCTGGACTCCAGGGGCCAGCTGGGCCTTGGGGAGAGAAACTCTGGGGCCGGTTCCCCCCAGCACCTCCGATCCGTGTCCTCCATCCCCGTGGTTCGGATTTCTGCAGGAGGAGATCAGAGCTTCGTCCTCTCTGTGTCGGGAGGCGTGTTCGGCTGGGGCAGGAACGACCGTGGACAGCTGGGGCTGGGAGACACAGCAGGTGATCTGATGACATCATCTTCATTTTCTCATGGATGAATCACCTTCTGAGTCACTGCTCCTCTGTCATTAATGATTTCTGTACGCAGACAGACACACCCCAGCTGCTGTTGAGCACCTGAACAGGAAGACAGCTGTTCGTGTTTCCTGTGGAGAGGAGCACACGGCAGTCTTGACAAAGGTGGGTCAACAAAACTCAAATGGCTTCTGAGACGATTTTATAAAAATGGAGGCAGATGGGTTAAGAGCCCGTCCCATAACGAAGGGTTGCAGGTACGAGCCCCTCCTGCCTGTGGTGATCAGTGTGCCCCAGGGCAGCTGTAGCTGTAACGCAGCTCATCACCTGCAGCGTGTGAATGGGTGCATGACAGTTTGTACTGTAAAGTACTTTGGGGGGTTGTAGAGGCGCTATGTCAAACACAGGCTGTTTACCATGAATGGATTTCAGATGATTTTATTGTCATCAACTTGAAATTTTAATTTATGTTTGTCTAATTTTATTTTATAGTACCTTCTGTTTGAGTAAATTGACCCTGAATTATAATTATTATGATTGTTGTACTCTGTCCTGCATTTCTTTTTTCCAACACAGGTTTTAAAAATAAGTTACACTTTTTAACGTTGAAAAAAAACTTGGAAAAATCTTCTGTTAGTTTCAAGCTCCCGTCTCTAAATGTTAACGGGACATTATGGAAGTCTGACAGCCAAAACATGTATAGAAATAATAAATGTCTTCTTCATACATTCTCCTGCAATGCCCTGGTCCTGTAGAATGAGCCCTGGCATTTTTACTGTGATTGCCTGTTTTTCTGTAAAATCACAGAAAAAGAGAGATGCTCGGGTCGAGCAGGCTGCTTCATGCGCGTTCACGCTCAGGCATCGCCCGTAGCATTTGCTATCCGTAGCTTTAGCAGCAGAGAGAGAGGCAGTGCCACTTTGTTGCTGTTCCTAACGCCTAGTGACAAAGCTAGCTACATTTCTGAGGACCCTTAGCTACTTTCTGTAGAACTTTCTTCTAGATATTTCCTGCAAATTAGCAACAAAATAGCCATTTTCACTCCGAACCGTTCTTTGAACGTTGTTTCAGCTGCCATCAAGGATATAATTGTTACAGAGACAAAGGACATCACTGGCGCTTTAGCTCGCCTTGTAAGATGTTGGACTCTCGTGCAGAAGATCTGGGTTCAATTCTGGATGTGAACATAGTTTATTTAGAGTTTATTTTTTACATTAATGGTATATTTTTTTTTACAGTAAGATGCCCAAATTTTTATTTAAGACTCGCCGAACGGCATTGAATTCACAGATAAAAAAGATGTGGGTTCAACTTTCATTTTGGAACAATTTTTCAAGCAAGGGAAGGGAATGATCTGAGCATGCAGGAGGACTGACCCATCATAAACCTTTGTCGGCTGTGCTGAAGAGAAAGCTACAGAACCAAATTATTTAATTAATTAGCTGCACACACACACACACACACGGAGCTGACTGTCTCAGCTGTTATTTTCGTTAAGGAGTGTGCACGTACAGCATGCGCGCCTCGTGCACGAGCCTACTATTGAAGCTGCCGTTACGCTTTTGGCCTGAGGGGGCGATCACGAGCATAAAAATTCAAAAGTCCGTAAAGTCCCTTTAAAGAGCAGAAGATAAAGATGTTTAACACGACACACAAACTCTTGGTGCTTGTTTCCTTCTGCTTGTTTAAACGTTTTAATAAAAAAGAATTATGATGTGTTTTCCATCAATTATTTTTCTATTCATGCTGAAAACCCAATCATTTCAGATAACGTCTCTCAGAATCAACCTGTTGGAAGTTGTAGGACTATTTACCGGTTTTATAGTTGATTACACAGCTATGAACTTAACACAAATAAGAAGTTAGTGGACCTTTTTTCCAGGGTGGTGCGGTGTTTACCTTTGGCTCTGGTCGCTATGGACAGCTCGGACACAACTCCTCTCAGGACGAACTGCGTCCTCGGCTCGTTGCTGAGCTCTGGGGGGCAAAGGTCACTGAAATTGCATGTGGACGGTACCATAAACACACATTGTCATCATGAACTGTTACAAAAGTCCTTATTTTAAAGATTTCTCTCTGCCTGACCAGGTTTCACACGTTGGTGCGGACGGACTCCATGAAGGTTTATTCGTTCGGTCGTAACGATCAGCAGCAGCTGGGACGTGGAGAGGACAGTCCGCCGTCCGTCCCGCTACCCGTCCCACTTCAACAACTGTGTAATTACTCTCATGCTTTTATTCTGAAGGAATGGAACCAGGACTACTGAAGAAAACTGGGTCTTTGTTATATTTTCATGGAGTTTTATGGCAGTTTCACATCTGGGCTAGCACGATCCGGGCTGGTTGGCGCCTGTCTGGGTCCTGCACAGGTAGGGTTTGTTCACACACACTTCTCAGGAACGGGGAAACCTCTGGGCACGTGGGAGGGGCAAAAGACGTGCAGAAAAAGTCTGCGGTGTCTCCCTTAAGCGGCGTCCGTGCAGCTCACCGCATGGCAGCTCTGTGTGTGTGTGTGTGTGTGTGTGTGTGTGTGCGCGTGCGCGCTCCTCACAGCAGTGAGAAGGAGAGACAGAGAGCTGCAGATTCAGTGAGAGGTGATGTTTATTTCTCAGTATCTGGAATGATAATGAATCCAACACGCTGGTTGATTCTATCAGCCAATCAGAGGCTCCCCTAGTGGTGGGCGTGGAGTGGGTGTGTTGGACCAGTTCAGCCCGAAGCAGACCGCCGTGATATGTGGGCTGCCTGGTCCGGTCCGTGCTGGCCCGGATATGAAATGGCCTTTATTGTTAAGATGTTTGAAAAGGAATAAAATATAATAATAATAACCTCATTTATTAAGGGCCTCAAAGTGAAGAATGTTATACGTAAAATAACTTTATTTTTCTGCACCAAGAACAAAGCTAGTGAGGGTTATTGAATGTTTGAATTGTTTATTTATAAAACCTCCAAGGCGGCGTACATAATGCAGACACATAAAATACTGTAAAAGACACTTTATGGTCAAATAAAAGCAAAAAACATTTTAAAAAGTTTCATTATTCTAAGCAATAAGACCAATGAGCAAAAAAAAAAAAAAAAAAAAACAGCACAAAAACATTATGTCACAATTCGGTGTTGGTTGGACCCAAAATGCAGGAACCCAAGATGACACGAGGCAGGAGATGATGTAAAGTAAAATCCTTTTATTAGGATGAGTGAAACAAAAGTATGTCCAGAAGGGCTGGAGCCAAAAAACCAATAAATCCAAAGAGCTGAGCAGGAGATCAAAACAGTAGAGACAACACGAGCAGACTGACAGAATTACCACAATGGATCGACACCAGACAATGACAAGACAGGGCTTAAATAAACAGGGAGGAGTAATTAAGGGAACAGGAAACAGGTGTGTGGAGTGAGGGCTGGAGGGAAGGCAGGTGACAACAATCATCTAAATGGGGAAGCAGAACCAAAGGAGGGCAGATAAACACAAAACTGAAAAGACTGAGGGAAGGAGTCACACACACACACACACACACAATCACACCTAAATACACTCACACACTGAATTGAGGCATGGACATGCACACACACACATACATACACTCACACACACTGAGTTGGGGAATGGACACGCACACACATACATACACATACATACACTCACACACACTGAGTTGGGGAATGGACACGCACACACCCACAAACACAGAGCTGGGGACAAAGAGGCTGGAGCTACAACTGGAGGGGATGGGGATGACCGAATGCCTACAAACAGAAAACACATTGAGACGCAGACAAAGGACACATGAGGGCGCTATGAGACACAAAAGGGAATCTAGATAGGGATGGAGGACACCAGGAGGCACATGAAGGAAAGGGCAGACGCAGACCATGACTTAACTGTCATGTTCTGTGTCCTTGTAGTCCCCAGGCCCCTTTGTTCCCCTTTATTAGATCTCCCCTTTAAGTTCTTGTTTTAGGTTTATGAACTCCCCATCCTTAGTATTGCATGTTCAGAGTAGTTTAGTCTTCCCCTTTCAGTACTCGTATTTTCCTTCCCCCCTTGTTAATTAGTCTCCCTTGCCATTCCATGTATTTAGTTCTGTCACTCCTTAGGTCATTAGTGATTTATCTTTGGTTTCCCTCTGCCCTTATTTTTCTGTTAGGTTTATTTAGTCTCACAGGTTACGGTTCATCCCCTCCTCTGCTTTGTTTTGCCCTTCCCATTTAGTTTATTGATTTCACCGGTCTCCCCCCAGTTCTCTTTCCCCACGCACCTGCTCCTTGTCTCCTAATCACCCAGCCCCTGTGTTTATAACCCTGTCTGCGTCTCAATGGTTTTTTAGTCCATTGTCTCTTGTCAGCGTTGATTTGTCCCCCTCGTGAAACACTGGGTTTGTGCTCATAAGAGCTTTTGTTTTTGGCTTCCTGAGTTTTAGTTTTCAGCCCTTTTTGAGTTCGTGCTGCAACCTAAATAAAATAACTTTACCTTTTTACAACCGCTCCTGCCTCGAGTTGTTCTGGGTTTTTCTGCATCTTGGGTCCAAACCCCCCCCTGCTCTCAACGTGACAGTTAACAAAAACTAAACTAAACAAAACATTAATAAAACTATTAAGATTATTATAGAATATTGGGGTTTTGAAACGTAATAATATAAAAACTATTCATGCTAATTAAGTAGAACTTTATTCAAGCATCTTCACATTTTTCAGATTTTATTTTTAGGTTAGTATTTTTTTAAGTTGCGTCAGTGGGATGTGGTTATATTTATATGTCGACGGTGGCGACTAACACGTCTTACACCAAGCCAGTTAAGGGGTTAAAAGGAAAGTAAATGTGAGGTTTTCGGGGTTGTGCAGAATCATTCTGATCAGTCAGAGCGATCTTCGGATCAGGGAGAAATTCTGTAACGGGCTGTGGCGGATCTCACAATTCTCCTTCAAAATGCACAAATTTTAAATCTCAGTTTAAACTTTGACAGGTTAATTGGAAGCCGTAAGGCCTTTGTGTTTTTTAAACGTAGTCTCTTTTCTTGTTAACGTTTCCTCTCATTTGTCACCATGACAGCTAATCCTGCTATTTGTTCCCTGACTAATCAGCTGTAGCTCATCGTTCTACCCAACTATAGTCGATACAAAGGATAAAACTGAGCGTCTACCACCGTCTACGTTTTCTTTATTACGCAAGATCAGAAAAACTAATCAGCAAGCAACCGGAGTGCAGAAATGGGCTCCTACAGACTTATTTCTCCCTGACTCCCCAAATGGAGTTCACTCTGACTGCTGTCTACAGGTCAGACTAATCATAAGTACTCCACAACTCCACTTTAGAAATCCCAACCACACCTTTCAATTCAATTCAAAGATACTTTATTAATCCCAGAGGGAAATTACAGTTTCAGTACACACAATTCAGAGATCAGACATACATGGGCAAGACACATGAGAAGAATTGGTGACTGTGGACATTCGCAACCCCGAGTCGCGCTACCTTAATAGAGATAAGAGGGTTACATGAGGATTGGTTCAGGTGGAGGGAAAAATAGGCACTTCAGAGTTACCCTCCACCAGGAAGGCAGCTTTGCTCTGCAAAAACACACCTCAGACAGACATGCAACAGACTTCAGACATCACAACATAAGTGTCCACTAGGTGGGGTGGTAGGGTTTGGGGACTCTCCACACGTCAGTGGCTGCAGCCACAATACGCAGCGCACATCACCTCAGTCTGGACAGGGGAAGGAGGTTGTTGAGTTTTGGAGGGCACAGTGACTCCTGGAACGATTCGGCGGCCTTCACAGCCCGCAGTCCCGTCCAGGCTGGGATAGGAGGCAGAGTTGAGTTGCCATAGCGACAGCAGCATTCCACATATCTTCTTAGGGGGGAGTATTCGTTGCAGCCTTACAGGCTCAAGGGCACCAGATTCAGATTAGAAATTGTTTTGGGGCCAGACAGAGATAATTTCCTCTCTGTCTTAAAGTTCCGCTGGTCCTCAACCTCTCAAAATCCCAATAATGGTGTAAATCAATCTATCCCAATCCGTGCTGATACGTCCACTCGCTCCTTGATGGCATCCATCTTTTGTGTCAATGCATGAATCTCAGCCAAAGTCCCAAGCTTAAGACTCATCTCGACAATTATGTGAGTCTGTGAATTCACAGCGCGGTGTAATCCATCCCTGAGCTCCGGGAGAACACCAGTATTCCTCGACAGCTCGTTAATTTTCCGGTAAGCCAGGAAGCCTCCTAGGCCAAAGAGCAGGAAACCTGACACCCAACACCACGAATATCCAGACGTATAAGAACAGATCAGGGAGCCCCTTCTCCCGTTCTCATCGTTGAAAAAAATTTATCAATTGCGTTGAGTGACCAGCTGACCAGGTCCATTTTTAATCATTTCCAGTTTCCAGAAAAAATGCAGAAGCAGCCGTGCACCCAAAGACAGACAAAGAGCCTTGAGGATAAGATAGGGAGGAGAGGAGGAAAAAAGCGTCTGTACTCTCCAAGAGCCGGAAGTAGCTTCCTAGTAAAGTCTCATCTTGGATTATTTCTCCACAGGTGCCACAAGCGGTCTTGTGATTGAGAACATCTTTGCTGGAGGAGACAGCTCCTTTGCGACGTGCGTGCATAAAAAGGTACCTGCACGAATACATGAGATGGACGTGCCCTGGTATTTTTGTAACCAATGGTGCATAAACCCTCCCTCCTCCCAGGATCTTTGCAGAAGGTTAAAGAACGACGAGACACCGCCGTCCGTTGAAAACATGGTGGATACATGGATCTCTGGATGTGATTCAAAACTGCTGAAAAAGATCAAAAAGTCAGTTTCAGCTCTGAGATATGAATGTAATATTTATTTTGGCGCCACCACTGTTAATGGCACGTTTTATTAAATCACTCAGGGAAATCCATGAAACATTTTCCTCTGCGTCGTGTATGAACCGAAGCTTCCTCAGTCAAAGGTATTCAGGTGCTCTCGTCTCTTATTCACACCAGTTTCTACTTTAGATTTCATTTTCATTCTCTTCTAGTAAGGACAAACATTTCCAAACGTCTCCAGACTATCCCGGTTTGGACTTCTCGCTCGCTCAAAGTGTTTTTAAGAAACTGCTGAAGAAGGAAGTTCTTTCGACTGAGGTATTAAAATAAAAGGTGGAGAATCTGAGTAGGAAGGATGGTTTCTGTAATGTTTCTGCTGCCGTTTCACCAGGTTCAAGCTGCTGTCGTGCAGCTGCTTCCTGCTCTGGATGGCAACCCGGTTGGTGTGGAGGGGCTGAGGGTCTTCCTGGTCCTGAATGAGCTGCTTCATGTGATTCAGAAACTCAAAAAACAACCAAACACCAGACTTGCGGAAGAGGTCGCTGCTGCTGTGCAGAAACTCTCCCCTGAAAACCTTCAGATTATCGGTACTGAGAGTCACAACATGTTGGAACTAACTATAACTTCACTAGAGCTGCAGCATCATCCGCCGAGTTTTACTGATGCAACTTGCAGGCAGGAAGCAGGAGCTGCAGTACTGGGCTGAATGGCCCAGTACTGCAGCTCCTGCTTCCTGTCATTGCTGGGTTTCAAATGTGGTTGAATAATTTTGCCCAACAAATATGGCTGCCAAAGTGTTCCCAGAGTCTTTGAGGAAAACAACCTTCAGAGACATCTTTGGGAGGGATTAAGTATAAATGCATGCTTCCAAGTAGTCATTCACTGTAATTTTACTACCGTAATTTCCGGACTATAGAGCGCACCTCAATATAAACCGCACATACTAAGTTTAAAAAAAAAACATGGAACTGTACTTATATAAGCCGCACCGGGCTAAAAGCCGCAGATATCAACTGAATTGGAAACGTAGTTTAACTGAACGTAACTGAACAGGCAAAACAGAAAAGTTATTGATTAGTTTATTCATCGTCCTCCTGCGCACTGAAACCACTGAAGTCCTCATCTTCAGTGTCGGAGCTGAACAGCCTCAGAAGAGCTTCGTCACATACCTTTTCTGTGGCGATGTCAGTGTCGCTGTCCGTGTTGCTGTCATCATCCCCGGGTGAAGCTGGCTTGAATGAGTTCTTCCCGCTGCCGTCTCCAGCGCCGAACCATGGATTCATTCATGCCAAGCTTACGTGCGGCAGCACTGTTTCCCTCCTTCACTGCCAGATCGATGGCCTTCAACTTAAATGCGGCATCATATGAACTCATACGTGTAGTTACCATGATGAAGGGGTTTGGATTTGAAAAAGATTCTTCGTTGTGCCGGCTGCTTGCATGTGCTAAATTAAAATGAGCACTTTCTTCCATTTCCACTTTTGACTTCCACCTGTTTCACGTTCTGCTGAAGCGCCCCCTAGTGGCAGGTGAAGGAAAATCGCCAGTAAAGCCGCACCTCATTATAAGCTGCACGGTTCAAAGCGTGGGGAAAAAGTAGCGGCTTATAGTCCGGAAAATACGGTAAATTATTCACGTTTGGGTCAACAAGTTGCGGCCCGTATCGTGACATACTAACTTTGTCCAATCAGAAATCCACTTTTATATGGAAATTGTAGTTTTTCTGTTTTTCAGGACCGTGACCGTTCATTTTTCTGAGGTGGTTTGATCGTCGTGTTTAAATGTGAGGATGTGCCGCATCTCCATTATCCTCAGTATGAACTAATGAGGGTTTCCTCCTCAGGGAGCTGGTGGGCCTCCCTACCCTCTGCTGTTATGATTCGACACGTGAAGGCATGGAGGTCGGCGCTCTCTGTGGTTCTGCATATCTGGCCAGTTCCTCGGCGCTCCATCAGAAACATGCTGCTGGTCCTCAGGGACATGTACAACGTGAGCATCAAGCACGTCACGATCTACAACAAAACACCTTTTCTATTTACTCAGCCTTCGTGTTGTTATCCGTCTGTGAAGGCCTGCAAGAAGAAAATTCCTGAAAAGACTTTTTATGTGGAGATGGACCAAATAATTCTCCAAGAGGACCTGCAGCTTTGGCGTGCAGCGTCCAAAACCAAGGTGAGAAATAATAAAAATATGAATTTTGATGATATTAAACTACTCCTTGGTTGTTTTATTTTGAAGTCTTCAAATATTCAAAATGTATCTCCACAGGACGGGAATCCTCCACCTCTCATTCTCTGTGACTTCCGGTTTGTTTTGGATCTGAAGTTAAAGAAACTCATTTTTGACAACAACTCTTTAATAACTCAGGTAAACAAATGAAGCACAAGCTGATCATCTGCAGCCAGGACAGAGGTTGGGACAAGAAGTCTAAAAGTTAATTTACTGGCCTTTTAGTTTTATTTATCTTTAAATTAGGAGTTTTATTACAAGGCTGTGATGATCTGATGTAAAAACGCCGTATTTTGAGTCTAAAGTTGCTCTTTTTAAACACTTTTCTGTTAGAGCTGCATGAAAATGATTGGAAAGAGGAAATTTTATGCTTTTAAGTACAGATACTTTCCTTTTTGGTCTGTTTTTCTTTATGACTGATTTACCGGTAGTTATTTTTAGATGACCTGGTTTATCTATTTCTTTTTTTGTTAATGTTTTCATAATTCTTCACATTTTAAAGCTCCAAATCAGAACCTGAATGTTTTAATCACATATTTTTTAGTTAGTTCAACTAATTCCTGCATTTTTAACATTTTTAATGATACTTCAACCTGCTTTCAGGTAATTCTGCTTCTGAAGAGAAATTATTATAAATATCACTGATATGAAAATTTTATGTATTAGAACTGCAGAGATTTTAAAGAGCAAGTCACCCCCTAACAGAGTATTACTCCGCTCCCACTTCCTGTTTGAAAAATGCAACAAATGCTGTTGCCTAGCAGACCGAGAGGGCGGAGCCGCTAACAAATACACACACAGGCTCACAACGACATTGTGAGTAGGGATGGGTACCTTTGACATTTCAATCGATTCGGTACTAATTCCCGGTACCTAGGAATCGATACCGGTACTTAACGGTACCAATTGTAGATACTTTTGAGTGTTTAATATTTTAATTCTCTTTTATAATTAAATATATATTTTTCTCAATATATAACCATATTTGATAAATAACATACAACTGTTTGTATTTTAACATCGTCCTTGTAGTTTTATAAGCTGATAATTAAACTGAAGCAAACATCTTTACTGTGAACTAAATTTACTGTGTATCTTCATTCCTTTTGCCGTCCTTTTTCATTTGATTTTTCCTACTGGGAAGTTAGAATTTCTGAGGAGAAAGCGAACGCACCATTAGCTGATAACAATGGTGACAATGGAAGCTAACATATCAAGCTAACGTTATCTTAAACAGTTTATTTAACTGCTGGAGCAGATTAAAACGATGATGCCTCACACTTAGACCATTATCACTGGTTTCATCTTCACCCAATCACCCGTCGCATTTAGTAAAGTGAAGCCAAACTTTAGAGTGCGTTCATGTTGTTCTAGTCGGAAATTCGGAGTTCCGAGGAGAAAGCGAACGCACCATTAGCGAAACGGAAGCTAACATATCAAGCTAACGATATCTTAAACAGTTTATTTAGCTGCTGGAGCAGATTAAAATGATGATGCCTCACTTAGATCGTTGTCGCTGGTTTCATCTTCACCCAGTTACCCGTCGCATTTAGTGAAGTGGACCCAAGCTTTAGCGTGCGTTCTTTCTACCATGCTGCTCTGTTTACAACTGGCTCGCAGCGACCGACGACATAACGCTCTTGCGCATGCGTAGCTGTCTAGGCAAGTTCTCCTTATGAAGGACGGGCACCGAAACGAGGCACCGTTTCAAATGACGTGAATCGGTGCTCAGTCGGTACTATGGAATTCGGTCGGTACCTTAAAAAGAACCGAATTCGGTACCCATCGCTAATTGTGACATCATATGGTACCAGCTAACGTTCTAGGGTACCTCTTAGCCAATAGCGATGACAGATTTAAATGCAGTGCAGAGTTTTTACCTGACAACGGCACAACACTGACAGTTTTAGGTAGAAAATTTAAATTTTAACTAAAATGCACTAAAGTGCAAAACTATTGACGACACGTGTCTGCAGCACGATTAGACACGCGTTTATATAGTTTATCAGAAAAAAAGTTGATTTGGGGGTGACTTGCTCTTTAAGTGTTTATGCAGAAAAAAGGACAGAAAATCTCAGCTAGAGCTATAATCTGAAGAGCCACATGTGGCCCTGGATCCGCAGGTTGCAGCATCAGACAGCTGCTTCACTGACGACTAAAATCCTGATGCAGCTGAATTCATCCTAAAATCTCATTTTAATTGTGTTTTTAACCTCAGAGAGAACATCAGACACCACAACAGATGGGTTTTTACCTGAGATGGATTCCTCAAGCCGGTCCAGATTATTTCTGCCTGAATGTGAAGCGCGCTTCACTTCTGGAGGACTCCTTCCTACAGCTGGCCGCTGCTCCTCTCTCCGATCTGAGGAAACCTCTTGTTGTGAGTTTTTCTGGCTCCATCCTCGCTGTTAAAACTCAACCAGACGCTCGTCCTCTCAGCTTCTGTTATGTTAAACTTCTCAGGTCCATTTTGATGAAGACTCAAAGGTCACGGACGTCTACAAGAGAGACTTTTTCCACCACCTGTTTCTCCGCATCGTGTCGGATAAACCGGAGATGTTTATGTTCAACGACTCAGAAACACTCGTGTGGTTCTCCTCTGAGGTTCGTTCTGCTGACCGTAGCCACCTACTGCTCCTGGAGGGTTTGTTGTTAATGCTGTTGTTCCCACAGGCCTCCGAGGAGAACGTGGTGAACTTTTATCTGTTTGGGGTTCTGTGTGGGTTGGCTTTGTACAACAACAGCATCGTACACATGTCCTTCCCGCTGGTTCTGTTCAAGAAGCTGCTCGATGTGGAGCCCACGCTGGAGGATATGATCGAGTTCAGCGAGGCTGTCGGAGGGTGAGAAGCTGCTTAAATTCAGCTGGGATGGATTTTAACTTCTGCATTGTTCCATGGCTTATTATTTCA
>NC_091744.1:84799073-84839073 GCF_043380555.1 Nothobranchius furzeri
GCTTTACACTACAGTGTATCATTCACCCATTCACACACACATTCACACGCTGATGGTGATGAGCTACGATGTAGCCACAGCTGCCCTGGGGTGCACTGACAGAGGCGAGGCTGCCGAGCACAGGCGCCACCGGTCCCTCCGACCACCACCAGCAGGCAAGGAGGGTTAAGTGTCTTGCCCAAGGACACAACAGCAGAATTCTCAGTCCGGAGCCGGGATCGAACCTGCAACCTTCCGATTACTGGACAACCTGTTGAGCTGCTGCTGCCCCCAAAACCTCAAATCTTTTACATAAACCATAAATCAGCAGAAGGGTGAAAACATTCAGATTTCAGATCTATTGGCCAAGTAAAATTACATTTACAAGGAATTTGGCTCGGTAGATGTTCGCTCTCTAAAACATACAACAACATAATAAATGAGAATAAAAATACCTAAAAACACATAAGAACATGTATACCCACACACATGTTATTTACACACACACATATATACATATAAACACACACACATGCACGCACGCACGCACACACACACACACACACATCCATAAGCATACTGAATAAGTATTAAAAACTATAGTAAAAGGAAGGTAAAAGAATCTACAGATTCAGGAGAGAAATGGCTGAAGGAAAGAAACTGTTCTTGTGTCTGCTAGTGTTTGTGTACAGCGATCTATCGCGTCTGCCAGATGGGAGGAGATGGAAGAGAGTAGATGCAGGATGTGTGGCATCTTGGACAATATTCACTGCCTTTTTCCTGGTCCTGCTGATGTACAGTTCCTGGACAGAGGGCAGCTGGGCACCAATGGTTTTCCTGCTGTTTTAATAATACGCTGTAGTCTGCATTTGTCCATTTTTGTGGCTGACCCAAACCAGACAGTGATGGATGAGCAAAGTATGGATTCGACTGCAGCAGTGTAGAAGATGATCAGCAGCTCTTGTGCTAGGCCGTACTTCCTTAGTTGCCGTAAAAAATGCATCCTCTGCTGAGCCTTTTTGACGATGGAGTTGATGTTTGTCTCCCACTTCAGTCGTCGTCGTCGTCGTCGTCTTCCTCCGCTTATCCGGGTCCGGGTCGCGGGGGCAGCATCCCAACTAGGGAGCTCCAGGCCGTCCTCTCCCCGGCCTTGTCCACCAGCTCCTCCGGCAGGACCCCAAGGCGTTCCCGGACCAGATTGGAGATGTAACTTCTCCAACGTGTCCTGGGTCGACCCGGGGGCCTTCTGCCGGCAGGACATGCCCGAAACACCTCCCCGGGGAGGCGTCCAGGAGGCATCCTGACCAGATGCCCAAACCACCTCAACTGGCTCCTTTCGATCCGGAGGAGCAGCGGTTCTACTCCGAGTCCCTCCCGAATGTCCGAGCTCCTCACCCTATCTCTAAGGCTGAGCCCGGCCACCCTACGGAGGAAACTCATTTCGGCCGCTTGTATCCGCGATCTCGTTCTTTCGGTCATTACCCAAAGCTCATGACCATAGGTGAGGATTGGGACGTAGATCGACCGGTAAATCGAGAGCCTGGCTTTCTGGCTCAGCTCCCTCTTCCCCACGACAGATCGGCTCAGCGTCCGCATCACTGCAGACGCCGAACCAATCCGCCTGTCGATCTCCCGATCCCTCCTACCCTCACTCGTGAACAAGACCCCGAGATACTTAAACTCCTCCACTTGAGGTAGGACCTCTCCCCCGACCCGGAGGTGGCAAGCCACCCTTTTCCGGTCGAGAACCATGGTCTCAGATTTGGAGGTGCTGATCCTCATCCCAGCCGCTTCACATTCGGCCGCGAACCTACCCAGCAAGAGCTGAAGGTCAGAGCTGGATGAAGCTAGGAGGACCACATCATCCGCAAAAAGCAGAGACGAGATTCTCCTGCCACCAAACTCGACACACTCCACACCACGGCTGCGTCTAGAAATTCTGTCCATAAAAGTGATGAACAGAACCGGTGACAAAGGGCAGCCCTGGCGGAGTCCAACCCTCACTGGGAACAGGTCCGACTTACTACCGGCTATGCGGACCAAACTCACGCTCCTCTGGTAAAGGGACTGAATGGCCCTTAACAGAAAGCCACCCACCCCATACTCCTGGAGCGTCCCCCACAGGGTGCCCCTGGGGACACGGTCATAAGCCTTCTCCAAATCCACAAAGCACATGTGGATTGGTTGGGCAAACTCCCATGCCCCCTCCATCACCCTTGCAAGGGTATAGAGCTGGTCCACAGTTCCACGGCCAGGACGAAAACCACATTGCTCCTCCTCTATCTGAGATTCAACTATCGATCGGACCCTCCTCTCCAGTACCTTGGCGTAGACCTTTCCAGGGAGGCTGAGGAGTGTGATCCCCCTATAGTTGGAACACACCCTCAGGTCACCCTTCTTAAAGATGGGGACCACCACCCCGGTCTGCCACTCCCTAGGAACTGCCCCCGATGACCACGCAATGTTGTAGAGACGTGTCAACCATGACAGCCCTACAACATCCATAGCCTTGAGATACCCAGGACGAACCTCATCCGCCCCCGGGGCTCCGCCGCTGTGTAGTTGTTTGACTACCTCAGCAACTTCTGCCCCCGAGATCGGACAGTCCATCCCCAGGCCTCCCAGCTCTGGTTCCTCCTCGGAATGCGCATTGGTGGGATTGAGGAGCTCCTCAAAGTATTCCTTCCACCGTCCGACTATAGCCTCAGTTGACGTCAGCAGCTCCCCATCCCCACTGTAAACAGTGTGAGCGAGTTGCTGCCTTCCTCTCCTGAGGCGCCGGACAGTTTGCCAGAACCTCTTTGGAGCCGATCGATAGTCTTTCTCCATGGCCTCACCAAACTCCTCCCACGCCCGAGATTTTGCCTCGGCAACTGCCACTGCTGCACCCCGCTTGGCTATCCGGTACCTGTCTGCTGCCTCCGGAGACCCACAGACCAGCCACGCCCTGTAGGCCTCCTTCTTCAGCCTGACGGCTCCCCGAACCTCTGGTGTCCACCAGCGGGTACGGGGGTTGCCACCACGACTGGCACCGGCCACCTTGCGACCACAGCTAGCAACAGCCGCCTCGACAATCGCAGAGTGGAACAAGGCCCACTCGGACTCAATGTCCCCCACTGCTCTCGGGACGTGGTCAAAGCTCTGCCGGAGGTGGGAGTTGAAGACCGTCTTGACAGGTTCTTCTGCCAGGCGTTCCCAGCAGACCCTCACTATGCGTTTGGGTCTGCCAGGTCTACGCGGCATGTTCCCTTGCCATCTGATCCAACTCACCACCAGGTGGTGATCAGTTGACAGCTCCGCCCCTCTCTTCACTCGGGTGTCCAAAACATACGGCCGCAGGTCAGATGATACGACTACAAAATCTATCATCGACCTGTGACCTAGGCTGCCCTGGTACCAAGTGTACCGGTGGGCATCCTTATGTTCGAACATGGTGTTCGTTATGGCCAAACTGCGGCTTGCACAGAAGTCCAATAACAAAACACCGCTCGAGTTCTGATCAGGTGGGCCGTTCCTCCCAATCACACCCCTCCAGGTCAAGCTGTCATTGCCCACGTGAGCATTGAAGTCCCCCAGCAGGACAATGGAGTCCCCTGATGGAGCACTATCTAGCACTCGTCCCAGGGACTCCAAAAAGGGTGGGTACTCTGAACTGATATTTGGCCCATAAGCACAAACAACAGTCAGGACCCGTTCCCCGACCCGAAGGCGCAAGGAAGCTACCCTCTTGTCCCCCGGGGTAAACCCCAACACACAGGCAGAGAGTCTCGGGGCTAACAAAAAGCCAACCCCAGCCCTCCGCCTCTCACCCGGAGCAACTCCAGCAAAGTAGAGTGTCCAACCCCTCTCCAGGTCTCGGGTTCCAGAGCCAATGCAATGTGTCGAGGTGAGTCCGACTATATCTAGCCGGTACCGCTCAACCTCTGCCACAAGCTCCGGCTCCTTCCCCGCCAGCGAGGTGACGTTCCATGTCCCAAAAACTAGTTTTCTTGTCCGGGGATTGGACCGCCAAGGCTCCCGCCTTGGTCTGCCACCCGATTCACATTGCACCGGACCCTTCATGTTCCTCCTGCGGGTGGTGGGTCCACAGTTGGACGAGCCCATGTATCCGGTTCGGGCTGGGCCCGGCCGGGCCCCATGGGCGAAAGCCCGGCCACCAGGCGCTCGCTCACGGGCCCCAACCCCAGGCCTGGCTCCAGGGTGGGACCCCGGTAACCCTCCGGGCCGGGTACTCCGACTCTTCGTTTTCACCGCCATGAAAGATCCTTCGAACCGTTCTTTGTCTCACCCTTCACCTAAGACCAATTTGTCATGGGAGACCCTACCAGGGGCACTAAGTGCCCCAGACAACATAGCTCCTAGGATCATTAGGGCACTCAAACTCCTCCACCACGATAAGGTGACGGTTCAAGGAGGAGCTCCCACTTCAGATCCCTGGAAATGATAGTTCCCAAGAACTTGAATGAGTCCACCATTGACACTGGGCTCTTGGATATTGTGAGGGGGGGCAGCACTGTGGGAAGCTTCCTAAAATCCACGACCATCTCCACAGTCTTAAGGGTGTTAAGCTCAAGATTGTGCTGACTACACCAGACCACCAGCCTCTCAACCTCTCGCTGATAAGCAGACTCATCACCATCCCGGATGAGCCCAGTAACAGTGGTGTCATCTGCAAATTTCAGGATTTTTACAGCTGAGTTATTAGAGGTGCAGTCATTGGTGTACAATGAAAAGAGCAGTGGAGAAAGGACGCAGCCCTGTGGTGCACCGGTGCTGATCAGCCTTGTGCCAGACGTAACATTGTTCAACCGCACATGCTGGCTCCTATTTGTCAGGAAGCTGGAAATCCACTGACACATGGCAGGGGAAACAGTGAGCTGAGAAAGCTTTGAGGTGAGGATTTCTGGTATAACGGTGTTAAAAGCAGAGCTAAAATCCACAAACAGTATCCTTGCGTAGGTCCTCGGTTGATCAAGATGTTCCAGGATGAAGGATTTAACACCATTAAACAAATACTCCACTTTTACAAGTTTGTGTTAATCATGAAAAGTAATTAGTCATTAAGTTGTTATGCCTCTGCTCTGTCAGTGCGCCCCAGGGCAGCTGTAGCTACACAGTAGCTCATCCCCACCGGCGTGTGGGTGTGAATGGAGTTGTAAAGCGCCTTGGGGGGTTGTAGAACCCTAAGAAGGCGCTATACAAATATAGGCTATTTACTATATGATATGAAAAATAAAACAAAAAACGTTACAGCAAACAGATGAAAACTACCTTATGATGACAAAGCCACAGAAAGATGAGAAGTGAAACGGTTAAATATATAGAATGCATGCAGCCTGTAAAACTCCCAGAAGCAAAGAAGCACACTGATGATAAAAATAATCACACGTGCGATTAGAATAACAAAGACGTGATAGACAAAAAAGAAACCATGCAAAACGGTGGAAAATTAAAGAAAATGGGTCAAAGGTCAATATCTGGTGCAAGCAAACCAGCAACACTGACAAATGTAAACAAAAACCTAAATAAAAGGATCAATAAATAAGAATGTGTTTTAGAAGAGACATCGTTTCTGTAAATCCTTCGTGTAGAACAGCGTTTGTGTGAATCTGCGTGGTTCCGTTCCCATGCAGGTCGCAGCCAAACAAAACAAACAGTTACATAACGTCTTGGACATCTCGCTTCATTCAGTTATTTTCCTTTTCGTCTCCGCGCGCGCGCGCGCGCCGCCCCGGGGGCGAGCTGGAATGCATTGACGTCAGAACCACACGCACCTGCGCGCGCGCGCGGGTCCGCAGCTCGAGCCTCGGCGGAGCGGTCATGAGAAAAGTATGTCCAGAGTCGGAACCGCGGACATGGAGGAGCGCAGAGGAGGCGACCGGAGCGGCGGCGCGGCTCGGCTCTACGTCTGAGTCCTCCGGTGACGCGGAGCGTTGAGGCTCGGTGGGACCGAGAGAGACGCCGAACTGAACCGGGATATTTCCGCAACAATGGTAAGTTTAGCGGCTCCGCTGCTTTTCTGAAGCGGAGTGATGTTTCTGCGCCGCGTCGGTGCCGCGGTGCTCCAGCAGGACGGTGATGCGTGCCAAGTTGGGGCTGCAGTTTAGGCCGAGCAGAGCACAGCTGGCCCGGTGTGAGTCCGTCCGCGGTTACCGGTTCGGACAAAACTAGTCAGAAATAATGATCTAAAAGAGGCCTGACCGTCCAACCGGGCCAGAAGAAGCTGGAGCTTCATGAGAACGATGCGCTGGATCAGAGCTGCAGGCGAAGAGTTGACCGTCCTGATTGTGGAGATTCCCTTTCTCAAAGGGCAGGTGCGTCCGAAACCAGGTGGATAAAAGAGGAACGAACTAAAGAGGGACTCCAAACAACCTAATAATTTCTCATTTCTAATCTAATTTCCCTCTGGGATTAATAAAGTATTTTTGAATTGAATTGAACCTCCTTAAGAAACAAAACCACGAAGAGGTGAAAAAATCAAATAAAAGGGAGAGAACACAACAAAGTTTCAGAGGGTCGACTTTAAAAGATCAAACACAAAACAGCAAAACCCAGCTGGTGAAGACCAGGAGGCTAAATGATCACAGGAAATGACAAAAGAGGCTAAAAGGATCCGGAAACATTTAAAGTTGAGATATTTAACAAATCCTACCAGCAGCAAAACAGTTATGAGTGTAGCCCTGGACTATGAAGTTTAGGAGTAAAATGATGGCTTACAGGGGCGGATCTACAAGGGTGGCATAGGGTGGCAGTTGCCACCCTAAAAGAAAGCCTTGCTACCCCTGCTGCCACCCCAGCTGGCAGCTATAAATTCAAGAAAAATCAAAGTTTTTCAACTCTCAGGCTCATAAAGACCTATTTGCAGTCTGCTTTGGCAGAGAAAAGACTATGAAGCTAGGCTGTACTCAGCATTGAATCAAAATGGGCAAAATCTTTGGATCTTGATGTGTAAATTGTTTTGCTGAGCAACATGGAAACTGCCGCATTCAGCTGTCGTAGGAAGGATATAATTTTATTATGTGTTTTATTTTCGTGATGGGCCTTTAAGCTTATTAAATGAGGACCCAACACAAATGAATATGTAAATACTGGGAAAAGAAAAAGGAAAACGTGTTTCTGAGTGAACAATAGAACCAAAGTACAATATCTCAGTGCAGTGAAATATTGTATGTGTGTGTGTGTGTGTGTGTGTGTGTGTGTGTGTATATGTACTGTCAAAATGTTTGCCCCTCTTCTGCCACCCCATCAATAATTTTGTAGATCCGTCCCTGTGGCTGAATGAATGAGTTATGTAAATCTGTGGTTCGGTACACATACAGTTATATTTAATTTAGGTATTATTTACATGAACAACAGGATTTAAAGACGACCGCATTGTGTAAAAAAGCTAATTATGGGTTCAAGGTGAAACTCAAACAGCAAATGTGAAGAAAACAAACCGTCGCAGTTTAAATGCGAAATATAAACCAATAAAAAAGCCTCAAAACTACGTTTACTGCGAGAGCTGAAGAAGAGAAATGACAGAAGTATTAAGTATAGGCTAAGTCGTTATTAGGATTATTATTATACAGCTGAGCTAAAACATTTTTAAAGTTTTTGTAAAATCAGCATGGGGGGGGGTTCCTGCACAAATGGTCTGTTAGAGGTCAAAGGTCAGATCTTATCTTTCAGGATGTTCTGCTCAAAAGCAGAATTCCTGGTTGTGTTACAGAAAATGGTTCTGGTCCTGAAGTAGCAGCAGAACCAGCCCAGACCATCGCATACCGCCACCATGTGCGACTGTTTCTTTAGTGTTTTAGAAGATTCTGGAACCCCCCCCCTCACACACACACACACACCTGTGAAATCCAGCTACTTTGATAAAACAGCTGATCCTGAGGGAGTCGTCAGAAAAAGGAAACGACAGAACAACTTCAGTTCTTGTTTCAACAAAAAAACTTCCCATTTTTATATTCAAGTGTGAAAAAAATCCTTGAAAATGTTGAATTTTAACGCAATTTTTTTCAAGATGTAAAAAAAAAGGTTTCCGGGTTTATATTTGGATAAAACCTGAACTAACTTCATATTTGGTTCCTAGGACTATGTTTATGTTTATGTTTATGTATTTAGCAGACGCTTTTGTCCAAAGCGACTTACGGGTGATCATCGGCATGTTGCCCTTGAGGCTAACAACAACAATAACAACAACAACTTGAAGTCCATCATGGAGAGGAGGAAACAAGGAGTGGACAGTAGAGAGGGGGGGCGGGTGCAGGCAGGGTGCTAGTTTAGAAGATGCTCTCTGAAGAGCAGGGTCTTCAGGAGTTTCTTGAAAATTGAAAAGGAAGCCGCTGTTCTGGTAGTGCTTGGAAGGTCATTCCACATTTGTGGAACGATGCATGAGAAAAGTCTGGATTGTCCTGAGCGTGGTGTAGGCACTGCTAGCCGACCATCCTGTGATGACCGGAGCGGCCGGGCCGAGACTAAAACATGAAGAGGGGTCTGAGTGGCTTTAGGATTTTTTTGCTCCGGTGCAGTCCGTGCACTCACTCACCTAGAAGTTGTTATTTTAGTTGAATCAAGAGAAAACAGGGATGCTGCTGGAGGCTGTTGCCCTGACGATGAGTGCGGTGATGAAGGTGGCAGCTCGGTGTGGTGCCCTGTTGGGGGAGGGCGTTTTTGACGATGACATCATCAGGTCTAATGCCATCCTGTGACCCCCAGAACAACACAAACACACGCTCACGTGCACACAGACATACATTACGGTTTCGTGTTGCAGTATTGATCGCGCGTGCCGTTTGTGCTGGATGCTGCTGATATTTGAGACGGTGCTGAACGCAGCCCTTCGACATCATCCACAATAACAGAACACTTCTCCCTCCGCTGCTCTTGTTGCTCCATAATTCTACCACATTCTAATCTGGTCTTCAGTGTTTAATCTGAATGTGTTCTGTCGTCTGTGCCTTTGTTAAATGAAGTGGAACATCAGTCTACTTCTGCCCCAGTGCCCGAGGGGCCGAGGCATTAACGCCAGCTGACCTCGTCTAAATCCCTTCTCCCTTTTGGCCAGATTTATCCTCTCAGTCGTTTGGCTTCATTGTGTTGTCTTTTCGTTTGTCCTGCCAGGCGACTACCCAGCAGTAAGGGACTTCCTCCATCCCAAACCAACAAACGCTTGACCCAGCTCATTTCCATCCTCCCTTTGTTTCAATCATGGACACCCCTGGAGGGTTGACCTCGGCTCTGGATGGACCCGTGGACCCCGGGATCAGCAAGGGTCGTTTGGATCTCAGCGGGCTCTATCGTCTGGGTCGGACCCTGGGAAGAGGCCACTTTGCTGTGGTTAAGCTGGGCCGTCACGTCAACACGGGCCAACTGGTTGCTGTAAAGATGATCGACAAGACGAAACTGGATGTAATGGCTGCCAGTCACCTCTTACAGGAAGTCAGGTGTGAAAAAACACTCGTAGCTGCTAAAGTGAACATGTATATGTGAGTTGATACATAGACACATATTGATTCTGATTTTGTGAGCCAGTACCGATTTGTCAGTCAGCCACTGTATCAAGCCAGTATTGACTATTTTTTGTGTCGCATCAGCCACTTTAGTAGAGCCAGTTTAACAACAGGCACATACATGGGCTACCTAAGACTGCTGCCAAATTCAAATGTGTGCAACGGTTTAATTTACATGTTATTTAATGAGCCATAAGACGTAAGATTCCATAGCAAATATGAAATCAACCTCATGGATCTGCGGGTGCTGTTTAACCAGAAGATTGGAACTTTTTATTGCAGGGATTATGTAACAGCCTCGTATTCACTCAGAGACAACAAGAGAGAGTCAAGTTTTAAAAGTTTAAAGATTTATTACTAAACAAATTAAAACTAGACTAACTTTAACACCAAATGTATGGTGTAACTAAGGTGAATGAGACGGAGAATGGTGTGATGTGGAATGTTGCTCAGAACCAGCAAATCCGAAGAAGCGATTAGTTCTGGTGGGAAGTGAAGGTGATGTCTTCGCGTTAAGCTTTGGTTAGGAGATTCATAAACACCTTCAACGCCATTCTGTCGGTCTACATACCCTTAGCGGAAGTCCCCGTTAGATCAGGAGGTGTAGAGGTCCAGCTTGACCTTTATGGAGCCGAAGCCTGTAGAAACAGCCGCGGCAGCTGACCACCCTTCTTTAGATACTTCCGGGTCACGACAGTTTGTTGGCTTCTAGCGAGACCCAAACCTGGGTCGTGATGGTTCAGCTTTTATTCTGAAAGGAACCGTTGCAGCAGGTGGAACAGCAACAGATTTTATCCAGCTTGTCGTTGGTTCTTTCGGCTGAAGAGGAAAGTTACGGATTGGCCACTCCGACAACTTCTCTAGAACGCTTTGAACTGGCGTTAAAGATGACGTGGGCATAGTTTTATACTTCGAATGTTTTGGTTTATGGTCGAATGAAAAGATGACAGATTTACCAAACACCACCAAAACCACGCCTCCGTCAGATCTGTCAGATTCTGATTGGATCAGTAAAGCAATGTGTCATGTCTTAACGTGAGATCAGTCCTAGTGGCAACATTTAAAGTCATATTACTTATTATATTCTAGAGGATTATAATAAAGTAATTAATATTTAGATTTCACAGATTGGCCACATCTTATTATTGACTAACACTTTGTTTGATTAGC
Source organism: Nothobranchius furzeri (assembly GCF_043380555.1). Lineage (NCBI taxonomy): Eukaryota > Metazoa > Chordata > Actinopteri > Cyprinodontiformes > Nothobranchiidae > Nothobranchius > Nothobranchius furzeri. Next base: position 84,809,720 of record NC_091744.1, read on the forward strand.
TTTATTAAAATAGAGTTCTTTAATTTATTAAAAGGAGAGAGTCCGTTCTTCATTCTTCTCTTGAGCTGGAAAGAAGCAGGTTAGAAACAAATGCATGAGACCTTGAGGCCGTATCTCATGCAGACTAGTTCTGTGTCAGAGGAGAGGGGAAATTACTTTTGGTAGAAAACAGTCATTTCATTCCGTTACACGTGTATGCATACTGTACATTCCAGAGAAAAGGCTGCTTAAAAATGCTCTTAAACATCGTCAACTGAAAGGTTTTTATTCACATATTTCATAGTTAATGCTTGACCCGTTTATTGATTGGTCTGATTAACTTTGGTTACATGTTTGATTTTAACTCTGAGCCGTGCACATGAATAGGATTCAGCAGTGGGTTAAATTCAGATTCAGGGTCAGAAACGTTGTGCGCCAGCTGTTCCGTGATGTTTTTGCAAAAACGGATATTAGCCATGAAAATCAGCCCAAAAAGTCAGCAGCACACAACAGCCAAGACCCGTACATATCGGCATCGGCAATAGAAAACCCATTTGGGCCGATCTCTAGCCGATACCGATTTGAGATGCTTTTGCAGCTCGGACCCGCTGATGTCCCAAAGATCTAAAATTCACACGTGTAATTAAAAAGAAAATCTGATCAAACTAAGAACTTCTATCCTTTATTGAATTAGCATTAGCAGTATCTTCTGAGGATTTTTTTAGTGAATCTCTGGTTGTTTCAACTCTTAACTCCACCGTCTCCTGCACTGTAACATTTTATTCTGTTCAACTTAGACGTGTTTTTGTTATTTAGAGCGACTGGAATTGATCTAAAATCTTTGGTTTTAGAACTAAACATTAAAACATCTTTGTTTTTCATTTCTGTTATGTCCCGCTAGTTTTAAATCGTAAAGCAAATAAAAATGTCACCAATAAAGAGCTCCTTCTGGAGGTTAATAAGTCCGATCACATATAAAATATATAATTTGTAGAAATGCAACAAAGACCAACTGTTGATTGGAAAAAACCTCAAACACTTTATGTTTATGTATTTAGCAGACGCTTTTGACCAAAGCGACTTACAAGCGATGATCAGCATGTTGCCCTTGAGGCTAACAACAACAATAACAACAACAACCAATTTCCAGTCAGTCGTAGGTGGCAGTGAGGCAGCATGATGAATCATGGAGAGGAGGGAACAAGGAGTGGACAGTAGAGAGGGGGGACGGGTGCAGGGAGGGTGCTAGTTTAGAAGATGCTCTCTGAAGAGCAGGGTCTTCAGGAGTTTCTTGAAAATAGAAAAGGAAGCCCCTGTTCTGGTAGTGCTTGGAAAGTCATTCCACATTTGTGGAACGATGCATGAGAAGAGTCTGGATTGTCCTGAGCGTGGTGCAGGCACTGCTAGCCGACCATCCTGTGATGACCGGATCGGCCGGGCCGAGACGTAAGCCTTTGCAAGAGGATTCAGGTAGATGGGAGCCGTACCATCTCGGACTTTGTATGCTAGTGTTAGCAATTTGAATTTGATGCGTGCTGCTAGCGGTAGCCAGTGGAGCTCAATGAACAGAGGGGTGACGTGTGCTCTTTTTGGCTGGTTGAAGACCAGACGCGCCGCTGCGTTCTGGACCATTTGAAGAGGTCTCACAGTACAGCCTGGAAGACCAGTTAGAAGGGCGTTGCAGTAATGGAGGCGGGAGATGACAGTAGATTGCACCAGGAGCTGGGTGGCATGTTGTGTTAGGTATGGTCTGATCTTTCGTATGTTACACAGCGCAAAGCGGCATGAAGGAGCAACAGAGGCAACATGATCTTTAAAGGTCAGGTGTTCATCAATCACAACACCCAGATTTCGAACTGCCTTTGAAGGAGCCAGAGATAGGAAGTCATTTTGGATTGAGATATTGTGCTGTATGGATGGTTTTGCTGGGATGACAAGTAGTTCAGTTTTAGAGAGGTTGAGTTGGAGATGGTGAGATTTCATCCATTTTGATATATCAGAGAGACAGTCTGATATTCGTGCTGAGATAGTGTGGTCGTCCGGTGGAAATGACAGATAGAGCTGGGTGTCATCTGCATAGCAGTGGTTGGAGAAGCCATGTGATCGAATGATTTCACCCAGTGAGGTGGTGTATATGGCAAAGAGAAGAGGTCCTAGTACAGAGCCCTGGGAGACTCCTGTGGCAAGATGGTGCACGGTAGAGGGTTGTCCAAGCCAAGAGACACTGAATGATCGTCCTGTGAGGTAAGATTCAAACCAGGCGTGTACTTTCTCTGTGATGCCCATGCTAGAGAGTGGACAAAAGGAAGCCATGGCTGACAGTGCCAAATGCTGCCGATAAGTCGAGCAGGATAAGCACGGAGGATTTTGCAGTCGCCCTAGCTTCTTTTAAGGATTCAGTCACTGCTAACAGAGCAGTTTCAGTGGAGTGGCCCTTTTTGAACCCAGATTGGTACGGGTCAAGCAGACAGTTTTGTGAGAGGTATTCTGTGATCTGCTTGAAAGCCACCCTTTCAATGATTTTGAACAGAAAAGGGAGGAGAGAGATAGGTCGGTAGTTCTCCACATGATTTGGAGGAAGAGATGGTTTTTTTTAGCAGCGGTTTAACCTGAGCATGCTTGAGAGAGGTGGGAAATGTACCGGATGTCAGTGAAGCGTTGATCACATGTGTGACTGCTGCGGCTACTGTAGGAGCAATAGCTTGGAGCAGCTTAGTCGGAATGGGGTCCAGTGGGCATGTGGTAGGGCGGCTGCACGTGAGAAGCTTGGACACACAGTTTTCAGTGAGAGGGGGAAAAGAGGAAAATGAAGCAGTAGGGCTTGAGATGATTGGGCTAGAAGGAGTTTGTGGTAGCGAATGTTCAGGAGTGGCCAGTTGAGTTTTGTTCAATTTTTGAAAATAAATGAAAGATTTTCCAGTTTAACTCGCCGTCACTAAATGCTGATTCTCTCCAGCAACAACAGACCTTCTATTAATCTTATTTTTTGAGTTTGTGACATTAAAACTTGTAGTATTAGTTTATTTGGTTTTTAGATAAATCTGCAAAAAAATTGGTATTGGCTCTCAGAACTAGGATTGTTGCATAAAATTTCATTGTGAGAAAAAATATTCAGTCATTACTGTCAGATGTTTTCTGACTAACCGACGTGAAGCAGTTCCCTCATAAACCATGGTTTTTAGATGAAATGAATCTGGTTTTAATGGTTGTCAGAGAGAACAGGATGTTTGCTGCAAAGGTAAAACTCAGCCTGAGCTGTCGGGCATCTGAAGTACATAAACTCCTGAACTTTTCCCCTTTCAAAAAAACTAGGGCTGTGACTCGATAAAAAAATTTAATCTAATTAATTAGAGGCTTTGTAATTAATTAATCTAAATTAATCACATTTTTAGAGTGTTTCTGTTTTAACTTAAACTTCTGTTTTCAACTTTAAGACGCGTTGTTTGTGATTGTTTACGGAGTAGTGAGAACACGGAGCGTTCTCCCAGCGGCAGCTAGGTGCCTTTCGTTTGTCTGACTACTTTCATAAACTACTGTTAGGGCAAAGAATTATTCTGTCTGGTGCTTCCAGCGCTGCACAGATGTTACGTAAATGTTAAAAATATAGCTTACCGCAACTTTTGTAAAGTTTCCGGTGCCACCGGGCAGCTGCAGCAGAGACCATCTCTGAAAACTGTCCGCTATAAGGACGCCGTTGTTGTCTGGAAGTTTTTTTTTCCAAGTTAAGAAAAGAGGCGGACATGTTTCCTAAATCCTGCATCAGTCCAAGCAAGGCAACCTCTTTCTGTTTTTATTCCGTTTTAGTAGCCGTTAGCGCTGTGCATTGTTGTGTGCGTCAGTGATATTCGGTCTACGAGGAAGTCGTGTAATGACAAAGGTTCCGCCTTGCTCGAAATGCAAGCTGTGATTAAATGCGTAAATTTTTTTAACGCGTCTTTTTTTTCTAATTAATTAATTAATCATAATTAACGCGTAAAGGCCCGGCCCTAAAATAAACAGATGACTCATCAGAAAATCTAGCAGACGCAGCAGTTTTACTTTACTTACTGGAGAAAAGAAGGAAATAATTACAGTTCTGTGCAAAAATGTAGCTGGAATAAAGTTTGTAATTTTATTAAAAGTCTGTATTTAGAATACCATCATTTTAAACGACTTCCAGTTAAGTAATGTATCTTTTATTCAACACTACTTTTACTCAGAATTCAACGCGTTTGCACATTTTGATGAAAACTAACCTTTTCTGGATTTTTAAACATTTAAATCAAATGTAATGTTTTATGTTGTTGAGGGAGATAAACAACCAGCTCTGCTGCTTATTTCCAGATGCATGAGGTTGGTGCAGCATCCCAACGTGGTTCGTCTGTATGAGGTTATCGACACGCCCACCACGCTCTACCTGGTCATGGAGCTGGCCGAAGGTGGCGACCTCTACGACTACATCCTCCGCCACGAGCGAGGCGTGGCCGAGGTCACAGCCAAGCGTCACTTCGCCCAGATCGTGCGCGCCGTGGCGCACTGCCACCAGCTGCATGTGGTCCACCGGGACCTGAAGCCTGAGAACGTGGTGTTCTTCCCACAGCAGGGAGCAGTCAAGCTGACGGACTTTGGGTTCAGCAACTTATTTCAACCGGGGATGATGCTGGCCACCAGCTGTGGGTCGCTGGCCTATTCTGCTCCAGAGATTCTGCTGGGAGAAGAGTACGATGCTCCAGCTGTAGGTGAGAGACGGAAACATGCATTTAAACCTGCAGTTCTAACGTTTACACACTTTAAAATACAAAGTGTGTGTAAACTACTATGAAATAACCTGGTATTGTTGCACGTAAGAGCCTGAATGCTGGTTAAACTTAACTAAAGCCTAGTTTTTATGAACACAGCTCACTCTTGATGCTTTTCAAGGTTCTTTGTTACCTTTCTGTGTGACACCTTGTACAGCAGCATATCTGCAGGTCCTTAAAACGTCTTAAATTAGCTTTTCCAAATTTAAGGCCTTAAAAATCTTTAAAAATGACAAATAATCCTCAAATACAGTTTCCAAAGGTCTTAAAATGCCAAAGACCCAATAAACAAGATTCTTTTATTTCTATAAGATTTTCGTGAATTTCTAGTTAGTGTTCAGCATTTTTTGTGTGCGATGTTGCCGTAAGCGGAACCGTACACATGCAGTTGGATGTGAAAGGGGGCTATTTTCAGATGAGCACATTAGCTGGTTAAGCTAGTGGGAGCTTGCGCCATGGGGAAGTGCAAGTTTAATGGTAACTGGATGGCTAATCCCACGTTCGCGACGTGGTTAGCACCGGTTCCAGGCTATAGCTGGAAAATATAGCTTAAATTAAATTTTAAAAATGGCTTAAATTTGGTCAAAGTGGCCTTTAAAAAGGTATTAAAAAGTCTTAAATGTGGCTCCCTTAAACCTGCAGATACCCTGTTTACATCAGATCACTTCTTTATGGTCTCCCCAACAAACTCCTTCATAAACTGCAACTGGTCCAGAATTCAGCAGCCCGTATTATCACCAGAACCCCTTCCTTTCACCACATCACCCCGGTTCTCCAACAGCTTCACTGGCTCCCAGTTAAATTCAGGTCCATCTTCAAAATTCTCCTCCATACCTTCAAAGCAATCCACAACCTCTCTCCTCCATATATCTCAGACCTTATAAGTATTCACACCCCATTCCGTTCTCTCAGATCTTCTTCTTCCATCCATCTTGCGGTTCCTTCTGCCCGTCTCGCTACCACGGGGAGCAGAGCTTTCAGCCGCTCTGCTCCCCGTCTCTGGAACTCACTTCCCCCAGACATCAGGAACATCGACAGTTTTACCCTTTTCAAAACAAAACTCAAAACACACACGTTTAAATCTGCCTACGACCTCTGATTTTATTGTACTGTTTCTCTCTTTGTTTTTGTTTTTTTCTTGTTTGGGTTTTATTATTGTTTTATTGTATTTTATTAAGTGTTTTCTGTCAAGTGACAGTGGGTGTTCTGAAAGGCGCTTTTAAATAAAATGTATTATTATTATTATTATTATAAATACAAAGCGGTTGCTAAGGTTTTCTGCTCACCTGGCATGACTCAATAAATCAAAAAAGCATTTTTACTGCAGCTTCTACATGCACATCATCAGGATCAACACGTGCAACGCTGTGGTGTGTCCAGTATGCATGCCTGAGCTGCAGGCCAGCAGTATCGTTCTGATGGGGCATCACCAAAGATTTAAAGCTGATTCTAGTGTTTTTTGTTCCCGTTTGTCCATGTGTGGCCCTCTGTCCTCCTGACCCTTTCGGGCATTCCCCGTGCATCTTTTTGATCGCGTGCTGCGACATAAATGTGACCGAGTGTTGATCTGAATGCAACTGTGTCTCGGATTAGTTTGTGTATCTGGGTCAGTCCGAGCGAGCCGGTTCTGCGGTGGATCCAAACTCTGCAGCTTTTCTGCAGCGCGACGGTCGGACGGATGAGACAGGAAGTGGTTTTTGGTTTGTTGTCATGGTAAAGGCTGAACCGATTGAGGGAATTAGGTGTTTTAAATGCAGAAGGAGGGCTGAGGGATTTGGTTTATATATCCCACTTGGGGAGGACGTATGGTAGGGGGTGGGGGAGGTCGCTGGTCCTATCAGCTAAGCGGGACTAGGCTGGATTTAGTTTTGGCTGCTTTTTACTCCGATGAAAACAAACGCGTCTGTGCTGAGTACAAATGCATCCTGTTAGCCCGCTCTTGTAGAAGGAGACCTTCTGCATCATCTGTCTTTGTCTTCAAGGTTGAGGCGGAAGGGTGTCCCCGTGACAGGAGGACATTTCATTTAAAAGCTTGTGGACTTCCTTTTCTTTCCTTGTGACCTTGTGTCATGGGTGTGGTGATGAAGGAACGCTGCTCAACTTTCAGCGTGACACCCAAGTTGCACTGCTTCTCTTTTCTTCACACTAGTTCCTGTTTCTGAAAGCAGCATTTTTACCTCCGAGAAGCTTTTCGCTCAGAAAACGGGGCCCATCTTCTGTTTCATAACCCTGACTCATCGATATCTGGATGATGTCACCACTTTGATAGAAACGTACACTTCTATCACCCCCACAGACACACGCTGACACAGGCATGTGTGTGTGGCTGTAATCCTGAGCTGCACGTTGAAGAAGATGTCTCGGCTTACAAAGATGACTCATAAATCTGCACACGCGCACGCACAAACGTCTCTTCCTTGTGAGCGTTTGGCAGCTGTTTAAATCCCTCTTCATTTGTGCTCTGTTGGATGTGTGTTTGATTACTGGTTTATGGGCAGCATACAGGCAGGTTGAGCGGGTTGTCCAGTAATCGGAAGGTTGCAGGTTCAATCCCGGCTCCGGACAGAGAATTCTGCTGTTGTGTCCTTGGGCAAGACACTTGACCCACGTTGCCTGCTGGTGGTGGTCTGAGGGACCGGTGGCGCCTGTGCTCGGCAGCCTCGCCTCTGTCAGTGCGCCCCAGGGCAGCTGTGGCTACATCGTAGCTCATCACCATCAGTGTGTGAATGTGTGTGTGAATGGATGAGTGATACACTGTAGTGTAAAGCGCTTTGGAGTCCTTACTCGGAGAGGCGCTATACAAGTGCGGGTCATTTATCATTTATTGTCACATGATGTGGAGGGGAGGGAAGAAGGTCCTCCGGGTGGAAACGCCGGCCTCGGTTACATAAGAGCAGCACAAGTCTGTCCGTTCGTTAAACTGTTAAGTAATAAATAGACAGAGAAATTTACTATATTTACTAATCTGATTATTACTAATGTTATTTCAACGTGGGGCTATGTGGTGTGGTTCTGATCAGTCGGTATTTTACCTGCACTGCTTGATAACAGAAACAAAATCCTAATCAGGATTATTTTAGTGTGTGATAAACATGTGCACGGGTATTGTGGCCCCCTACCCATGCTGTTAGAATGAATGTTTTTTTAAAGAGCAAGTCACCCCCAAATCAACTTTTTTTTTTCTGATAAACTATATAAATGCGTGTCTAATCGTGCTGCAGACACGTGTCGTCAATAGTTTTGCACTTTAGTGCATTTTAGTTAAAAATTTAAAATTTCTGCCGAAAACTGTCAGTGTTGTGCCGTTGTTGGGTAAAAACTTTGGACTGCGTTTGAATTTTAATCTGCCATCTCTATTGGCTAAGAGGTATCCTAGAACGTTAGCTGGTACCATATGATGTCACAATGTCGTTGTGAGCCTGGGTGTGTGTGTCGCTGTGTCTCAATTCAGGGTCTGCATCCTTCGAAGGACCCAGTCTACTCGGCCGACGTGGGCTGGGTCCTCCGTCGGCCGGGTGGACCGGATGTTAACGGCTGTGAATTTGGACAGGCCTGGCCTTCATGAATTCCCGCCACTCCCTCGGCGAACGTTCCGTCGCCTAGCAACCGTGGAACCGCTGAGCAGAAGGGAGAAGGAACTTTAAATGATGGAGATCGAAGTTTTATTTAGATTTTTAATCATTTCCTTGACTGTTGGAGAGCTAATTCAGAGAAAATACTTTCGACAAGCTGAGCCTGAGCAAAGATGTGATAATAGTTTTTAATACTTTCTAAGGGTCTTCATTTGACCAAAACCGATTTTTTAAGACTTTAAGACCCAGCGGATACCCTCTAGTAAACAATTCTCATTTGTAAACAAAAATAAAATTCAAGAGTTTAATACAGAACTGATTTTATTTAGATATTTCTTTTATATGTACACGTTTAATCTTTCTTAACCATTTTTTCTAGCAAAAGTAAAAAGCTGTCAAAGTTCTCCCTTCTCTCCTGTGCCCTCTGCTGCTCTGCCTCCCTCTGCAGCCTCATGTCCTCCCTGATCAGCTCCAGAAGCTGGTCATCGCTGTCACCTTCCCCTGGATGCCCATCTTCTCCAGAATAGTCTTAACAAACATGTAAGAAAAAAAACAGGAAGAGAAAAGAGGACGACGAGTTATTCCTTTCATGTTTTCGCAGAAAAAAATAAACTCAAATGAGTTTTTAAAATATGAGATGTTGTTGTACCTCCATGCCACAGCCGCCGAATACTTTGCTCCAGTGATCATGTGGTCCATCCCCACCCTAAGTTTAATAAAGTCCCTGGTTTTCTCTTTTGTCCCTAAAATACAAACTCCTATTAAAATCAGGGGAAAACGTAGCGGGAGAAGTACGACACCGAGCGGCCGAACATACGAGCCGAGACCGCAATACAAGCACCTTTACTGTAACATTTCTAACTAAAATAACGTTCATGTATCACAAAAAGCCCTTAACCTAACAGTTTTCAAGTTTATGCTGACATTTATATGCGCAATCCTCTCCGACAGCTCCCGCTTCACTGTCCGCCATTGTTTTTAAAAGTTCTGCCGTCCGGCCCGCAAGGCATCTTGGGAAATGTAAACCATTGAAGGATACACCGGACCAGACAGGAAGTGGGAGTGGATTAAAGCTTGGTTTATGCTTGACTCATTTACGTTCCGCTTGGTGATGCGGCTCGCGGATGGAACGCGCTTCACAACTCGCAGTGTTTATGGGTCATGCGGCTCGTCTCTGCGGTGAGCCAATATTCTCCCAGACTGTAGGGGGCAGCATGGAGCTCTACGGCATGCATCCAACACTACACCATAGTAGAAGTAAAAATGACTGTTTACAACATGGCATTCCAGCATTTTTTAACAGCGTCCTCGTCTTTTCCGACAGTGCGAGCTATTTCTCTCCAAGAATTATTAACAACATGTTGATCACGGTGATCTCTGAGAGCTGAATCATACAAATGTCTGTATTTACGAACCTCTGCCATACTAGTTCTTGCCGGTCCGCCATGTTTTTCTGCGTCCGACCGTCCGCGTGGTTAGAAAATTTCCTAGGTGCGCGGTGCGGAGAGTTTGGGCCGTGCGGAGGCGCGGTGGAGGGGCGTGGTTGTTAAAATGACGCAACTTTTCCGCGCGGAGCCGAGCGAACCTCGCGGACGCGTCAAGCATAAACCAAGCTTAAGACTCTGGTAGGGGGTGACTTGCTCTTTAAATGTTGATTTTAAGTGTATTTTCATGGAGATTTTTTAAACTTCAGAATATTAAAATATGCAGAGCTCCTTTTTTTAGGAGATGGTTAAATGCTCTTCGTGTTTAGCCATGAGCCCACCGAGCTGCAGAAAACTTCATAATAGAGAGAAAACCTGCTAGGGAAGAGTTTCCCTTTAGCTTGGCAGTGCTAATTCATGTCCCTGTTTCACATTGAAGCATGCAAAAAAATCTACTCGACTAAAGAAATTCTAAAAATCTGTAGATTTTTGGATTAAAAAATCAACATTTTTACTTATTACTTCAATATTACCTGACATATTGTTTTACTGATTTGTTTTTTTTACATTACCGGTATATTATAATGAGCTAAAAAGTGCTAAATGGAACATTTTTCTTTTGAGGCGCTGTGCCACAGAGTGTTGGAAATAATGGAGGTGTGTCTTCTGCCTCTCTTTGTTCTAATATTGGCCCCACATAACGGGCGTAAGTTATGCCTCTGCAAGGGATAAATGGTAAATTGTAAATAGCCTGTTTTTGTATCGCACCTTCTAGGATTCTAAACCCCCCACCCCCACCCCCCAAGGTGCTTTACAACACAATCAGTCATTCACACGCAGGGTTTAGTGTCTTGCCCAGGGATTTGAACCTGCAACCCTCCGGTTACGAGGCACTTAATTAACTCCCCTTCCAAGGTTGCCCCATGATGTGCAAAAGACATAAAAGCATTCTTGCGAAGCAGATAATTGTAAAAATGACATTTTTGCTGTTGTTTTTGTTAAATGGATTATTTGCACAGCCTTTAAAGACGGGATGCAAACTTGGACCTGAGTTTGTTTCACGTGGCACACACTGTACATAATCTCCGGCTTTGCTGGAGCTGTTCGCAGCCGCTGGGATGAGAATCAGCTCCTCTATATCCGAGACCATGGTGTTGAGTTGGAAAAGGGTAGAATGCCTTCTCCGGGTCAGGGATGAGGTCCTGCCCCAAGTGGAGGAGTTTAAGTATCTCAGGGTCTTGTTCACGAGTGAGGGGAAGATTTACCGGTCGAGCTACATTCCTACCCTCACCTATGGTCACGAGCTTTGGGTAGTGACCGAAAGAACGAGATCACGGATACAAGCGGCCAAAATGAGTTTTCTCTGCAGGGTGGCTAGGCTCGCCCTTAGAGATTGGGTGAGAAGCTCGGTCATCCGGGAGGGGCTCGGAATAGACCCGCTGCTCCTCCACATCGAGAGGAGCCAGTTAAGTTGGCTCGGGCATCTGGTCAGGATGCCTCCTGAACCCCTCCCTGGTGAGGCTTTCCAGGCATGTCCAACTGGGAGAAGACCTAAAGAATGACCCAGGACACGGTGGAGGGACTATGTCTCTCACCTGGCCAGGGAACGCCTTGGGATTCCCCCAGAGGAGCTGGCCCAAGTGGCTGGGGAGAGGGAAGTCTGGGTCTCTCTGCTGCTGCCCCCGTGATTCGATAAGCAGAAGAAAATGGATGGATGGCACACACTTTTCTTTGTGTCCACAAGCATCTGGAGTCACAGAATACAGTGGAAACAAAATTAATTGCAACATCGGCCCATTTCTGTGGAGAAGAAGCACCACTGGACAGACTCACTGAAAGTAGCCATTTTCTTTCATTAAAGCTGGACTACAAGGTGTATCGGTACACACACACACACATACACACACACACACATGCACATATGCATGCATGGCACACACACACACGCACATATGTGCATGCACGCACACACACACACGCACATATGCATGCATGCATGCACACTTACACATGAAAATATGCATGTATGCATGGCACACACACACACACACTCTCACACACATGCATATATGCATGCATGCATGCACACTCACATGCAAATATGCATGTATGCATGGCACACACACACACACACACACACTCACACACACATGCACACACACACACACACACACACACACACACACACATACACACACACACACACATATCTCACTTCACATCAGCGAGGAGCTGCATAACTGCAGAGGCTTTCCAAGCAGAATCTGCGTGGTCAGTGTTTTCCGAGGTACCTGGAGTCTGCTGAAGTGTTTTATCAACAGCCAGGGCGCCGCCGCGTTCAAACTCTGAGTCAGTTCTCTTGGCAACAAAACGCACAAACACGTTCATGTTCATGTCGTTTTAGGTGAACATTGTCCAGCAGTGAGTGGAGAAAAATAGATCCTCCAGAGCACAGCGTGTGCTGAAGTGTAGGAATGCTCCCAGGGGATAAAAATGACTCATCGCTGCTCACAGTGGAGCTCCAAAAATATTTTTATGCTTTTAAATCCATCTGAAACAACATGGAGTTGTTCTAAATACAGTTTTAGAAAGTTTACTTATTCTTTAAATCTGTTAACGTGGTGGAGACACATTTAGGTCAAATCTTTGTTTTTCTTCAAACAAGCCAATAAGAAAGCAAGTTGTTCTAATATCCCTTTCATAATAGTTTATTTTTGTGGTTTAGAGCATTAATGTGAGCATCGCTGGTCTGTTGTCACCTATTGTAATGACAATGTTTTATTTCTGAATGTTTCTTCATACATTAACCCAAAGTATTTATGTTTTTGAGTGTGAAAACTGCCAACTTGTCTATGGTAGCCCAAAAAGGACATATGGTTAAAGATGTCCTTTTGCCCTTCTGCACTTGTGCAGATGCACCTGTTTCAGCTGGAGGAGAAAGTAGCTTCAGACGACAGGATCTGGAGTCTTACTTCCTGATACTTGGACATCTCTCCTCTGATTGGCTGACAGCAACACAACACTACCACTGACTCTGTTTGCTCTGCAGCGTTGATGTTTTATCTCCACAAAAAACACAAGCCTGGAGGAGTTCTGCTGTGTGGTGGAGTTGCTAATGCTAATGGTTAGCCTCTACTAGCTGAGACGTTCTCTGCTGTTTCCTGGACGCTAAACCAGCTACAGCCTTCCCCGTCGTGAGTCAAGATGGGCGAGTCCATGAGTGTTAGTGACAGGGTGACATAGATCTGTCAGGATTTTCTAATCCTAGAGTTTCACCGTCTGTTTTGTATCAGAAGCTGATGCAGGAGATAGGTGTAGGAGACTATTTTCATGTTCAGCCTGCATGAAACACTCAGAGTGAGCAATTATTTTCAAAAATAATAAGTAAAAAAATGTTTCTCAGTGAAGAACTTCAATTTTAATCAGAAATAATCATAACAAAATGTGTTTTTCAGTGAACCACACATTGTTTTTTTTAATTTCTTTGCACTTTGCATTGATCTTATTAAAGTGAAAGACAGTTTTAAACAACATGCTGGTTTGTGTCTCCTGGTTGCTGCATGTTCAGTCGTAGCTTCAGTTTCTGACTCCGATCGTTTCATCACACAAGCTGAGTAAATTCCTTCAAACTTGTATTTGATTATGCAATTAAGACGAGCAGTGCTGATTTGGTTTATTACATAAGAGTCGGAGGATAATATCAGAGTAATTGGGTTTGTCAAGAACATGCAGTTCTTGTGATCGCTGCACTGGAAGCTGCAAGTCACGCAGACATGGGTAAAAGCTTTCGTTCTTTTTCTTTTTGAACTCGGACGACCCGTTTCTGACGCACTCGATCTTCAAATAGGAGCTTCCAAGGAGGCGGTGGTCCAACAGAACCACAGATCCTGGATCAGGGCCGCTGAACTCTAAAACAAAGCTTTTATCTTTCTGCAGAATTGACTCGCCTCCTCCACACCCATCTCTATGTTTACTCTTAGAATGCTCTGTGTGTGCATGTGCGTGTGCGCGCGCACGTGTGTGTGTGTGTGTGTGTGCGTGTGTGTGTGTATCAGGAGCTGATCTTTGTGCTGTCAGCAGGCCACTAATGTGTGATATTCCCCAGTGGGAGGAGAGAATACTCTCCCAGCACTCAAGTGGCTTCTCCTCTCTGTTTCATAACACACTGTGGAAAGAGCTGAGCGTGCCCGTGAGCGTGCACGTGTGATGTGAACTGAGGCCTGTTGTTTTGACCCTCGTGAGGTTATTGTGGCCGAGTGTTTACACGTGCACGTCGGATACACCAGAGTCTGTATGGAGGAGTAGCTAAAGGAAGGATGTTTGTATTCTGAGACACTTTTAGGATCTGATTAATACATTTTAAGGTGGGTCACCACCAGGATGAGGGGTCCTAAAGGTCACAGGTCAAACTCGAAGAACACCCTCAGAGCTGGTTAACATAACCATAGTCTAAAGGTCTCCAGATTTGTGAAATAATTATTGAAAAACTTCTTTTATATCCCGGTTCTTGTTGCAGACGTTTGCCTAAATAACAATAATAACGAGTAAAGTCAACTTCCCAGGATTAATTAGTCTTAAAAAAACAACACTGCAAATCACGTATTAAAGAAATCTAAAGAAAAGCATTAAAACAGGAATACTTTGTTGGTAAAAGTCGTTTTTACTGTCAAACAGTTCAGGGTTTATCTTAGATCCTACAAAAATGTTTATAATCTTTATAATTCTGCTGTTAAAATGTCTAAAGATTCAGTTTAAACTGGTTCTTTGCCAAATGCATTTAAATTTAATTTAAATTAAACACAGGTTCATCCTGAGTTTAAAAAAGAGTTTTACAGCGATTGGACTGAAAAAAGGTCTAATGCACGACCCTAAAAGTACAAAATATTCATCTGGACTTGTGTCAGGCTTTAGTGGAAAATAAAACAATTATGATCTTCCTAAAATAAGATTAATAATAGTAATGGGAAGAGGAGGAAGGAGTTGTTGTAACCAGGGTGGAAGTATTTAAATAAAATACAAATAACTTCTTCACGCATAGAAAATGTTTTTATTTGTATCTGATTCAGCGCTGTTCAGATAAATTCACATTTCTTATTCTGACTGCCCTGAAACAGCTGATTCATGCTCTGATCATGACGGCCTAAACAGCCGTTTAAGGAAAAAGCCTAAAAACTTGAACTAATTTTAATTAATAGACATTTTCTGGTGCCAGCTCCGGGTCGGGGGAGCGGTCCTACCTCAAGTGGAGGAGTTTAAGTATCTCGGGGTCTTGTTCACGAGTGAGGGTAGGAGGGATCGGGAGATCGACAGGAGGATTGGTTCGGCGTCTGCAGTGATGCGGACGCTGAGCCGATCTGTCGTGGGGAAGAGGGAGCTGAGCCAGAAAGCCAGGCTCTCGATTTACCGGTCGATCTACGTCCCAATCCTCACCTATGGTCATGAGCTTTGGGTAATGACCGAAAGAACGAGATCGCGGATACAAGCGGCCAAAATTAGTTTCCTCCGTAGGGTGGCCGGGCTCAGCCTTAGAGATAGGGTGAGGAGCTCGGACATTCGGGAGGGACTCGGAGTAGAACCGCTGCTCCTCCGGATCGAAAGGAGCCAGTTGAGGTGGTTTGGGCATCTGGTCAGGATGCCTCCTGGACGCCTCCCCGGGGAGGTGTTTCGGGCATGTCCTGCCGGCAGGAGGCCCCCGGGTCGACCCAGGACACGTTGGAGAGGTTACATCTCCAATCTGGTCCGGGAACGCCTTGGGGTCCTGCCGGAGGAGCTGGTGGAGGTGGCCGGGGAGAGGACGGTCTGGAGCTCCCTAGTTGGGATGCTGCCCCCGCGACCCGGACCCGGATAAGCGGAGGAAGACTACGACGGCAACATTTTCTGGGTGAATGTCTCAACTTCATCCCACCTTAACGAGCCGCTCTGACAGGTACAACAAGTTGGGATTCATTTATTTAACTCGGTCAGACCTGCTTGTCAGCTGACTCCGATGGGATTTTTATAAAATCGTTTATTAAGGACCTTAAACCGGTCCTTTGATGTTTATCAAAAGTGTTTTTGTGTGACTTTAAGTTCAAAAATATTTAATCTGATCTGTGATGTTTTCTGGAGTCCCGTCGGGAAACGTTGAGCTGGTTCCAGCGTTTGGGCCAAACACAAGCAGAGACAACGAGGCTTCTGTTTGTCGTGTGTGTGTGCGTGTGTGTGTGCGTGTGCGTGTGCGTGTGCGTGTGCGTGTGTGTGTGTGTGTGTGTGTGTATGTGTGTGTGTGTGTGTGTGTGTGTCACCATGTCCTGAGTCTGCATGAAGCTGTTCTCTGTGTTTGCATCAGAACACAATGCGGGAGGTGTGGGGAGACGAGGGGAAGGAAAGGGAGGAGACACTAAAAGAACACTCCGTCGGACATCGTGTGAATGTGCTTTTCCGTCCGGGTCGACGGCACCACGCCCTGCCGGTTACTTTCCTACATATTTCACACAGATTTATGAATCTGTTTCCTCTCTGGTTCTGTAGAGAAACTACTTCCTGTTGCTCTGAGGGGGGGGGGCCTGATGGTTCCCCTGAAACTCTTTTATGGGTTTCAAATGAATATATGACAACAAACAACTCCCGTGTTTCAGTTTGATACGATAATCTGATGCAGCAGGTAGCCTATCCACCAGATTAAAATCTGTCATAATGCAAACTTCTCTGGACTGCTATACTTGATCTCATCTCTGGATTAATTTTACCTTTTAATCCAGGCATGTCCAAAGTGTGGCTTGGAGGCCATTTGCAACCATCTTCTGAGCGGCCTTCAGTTGCATTTCTAGAATAATGATTTTAATCTCCAGATGTAGAACGATACTTTCTGATTAGTTTAAATTCCAGATTTGACTAAAATGTCTGTTTTTTTTTACCTTTTTAAGTACAAATGCAAATTTTTTTTATTTTATATAAAAAAAATCCCATTTTTGTGTCCAGCGAGGAATATTAACTTTTGGCCCTGGTCTTGAATAGTTTGATTAGTTTGTCACAAATCTTTAGGATTAGTTCCTTCATCTGAAGCCTTACACTCCACTGCCCTCTGGTGGAGGAGCTACAGGTGGCAAGGGCCAATTTTATTGATTTATTACTTTTTATAATATATATAAATATATATAATATAATAGATTCACATAATAAAACATTGTTGTTTATTTAAATCAGACAATAAACCATCCGGTTTTAGAAACTAGATTGTTTTTATCTTCATATTTTAGACTTTAAAGGTTTAATGTCCTCAATAGGGAAATTAAAACAAATATTTACTTTTAGAAATGTTTCTTTATTTGAGGCAATAAACTATCTAATGTAAGGCAATAACACGTCCTCATATTTTTGTTTATTTTTAATTAAGTTTATTGAATATTTCAAGAGGCTTTTGTCTCAGAACTTTTATCTGAACTAAGAGGTTTATCTCACAAGTAAAGCAGATGTATTTGTGTGTGTCTTTTCTCCAGATATCTGGTCTTTGGGGGTGATCCTCTACATGTTGGTCTGTGGAGTCCCTCCCTTCCAGGAGACCAACGACAGCGAGACTCTGGTCATGATTCTGGACTGCCGTTACTCTGTTCCTGAGCACGTTTCTGGTGAATGCAGCGAGTGAGTACTGAGCAACGACCTCCTGGATTAAACCTTCAAAATCAAAATCTGTAAATTGTAAGAAGATCTGACTTTTTACATCGAAGCACTTCCTCGGCCGGAGAGCTGTAGATGTGTGACGGAGCAGCGTTATTAGTGTGTGTTCCAGTTGATCGTTTCCATTTGAACTTAAAGAGCAAGTCACCCCCCAAATCAACTTTTTTTTTCTGATAAACTATATAAATGTGTGTCTAATCGTGCTGCAGACACGTGTAGTCAATAGTTTTGCACTATAGTGCATTTTAGTGAAAATTGTAATTGTCTGCCTAAAACTGTCAGTGTTGTGACGTCGTCAGGTAAAAACTCTGCACTGTTTGAATTAAAATCTGCCATCGCTATTGGCTAAGAGGTAGCCTAGAACGTTAGCTGGTACCATATGATGTCACAATGTCGTTGTGAGCCTGTGTGTGTGTGTGTGGTAATGTTAATAAATAGTATGTTGGGTTAGGTAAATTGCTTTAAGAGCTATTTATATTATTAACGCCACTTGAGACCAATAAGCTGTGATACTCTATTTAAACATAGACTATCACCTTGCCTGGTCTTTATTTGTTTTAGTCAGAAGACTCGAGGATTCTTTATTCTTTAGGGAAATGTACACACGTCGTTTTGATTCAAGAAACAAGTTTATAAAAGTAAGAATTTATTTTTACAAACAATTAAAACTTGGTTCAACTATTATTTACTGTGAGTGGATGGAGCTAAAGGTAATGTCTGGAACCTCTGTGTGGATGCGACGTTGGTCAGATCTTCCGTATCTCAGAGAGCTGAGTTCTGGATTTAAAAGAATTTGGTTGTTTAAGCTATAAATAGATTATTATCAAAACCACATTCAGGCGCAATCTCACTGTGTCCTACGTACCCAAGCGGAGACGCCCTTTTGGATCCGAGATGTCAGGAGGGGGTCGGAGACCCCGGTACCGGAGTCCGTAGACTAACTCCTCGTCCGACCAGGTCAGTCCAGGGTCATCTCCCAGCTAACGACAGTTGGAACTTGTTTGCGTCTCAGGAATAACTCTTAAGGAGTCGTAACCATATCGGCTTGTTCTGCTCATCAGCTTTGCAGGTGCAAAAAGGTTCTGACGACGTGTCAAAGTCTTTGGTGGTTAAAGAGGTTTTTACGACAGATGGCCGGTCTGAGCGATTCTCTAGAACAGTTCAGAACTCAAAGTGGTTTAGTTTTAAAGATGTGATGTCATGCTTTATACAGCCAATCAGAGGCTGACACGTTTGGGGACGTTTTACCAAGGCGTCTCAGAAACACGCCCTCTTTGATTCGGAGTCTCTGAACTGGGCTAAAGGTTAACTCTGCGTCATGCGTTCACTTTACTTTGTTTTTGTGTGAGTGCAGATGGCGACGACCTCGTCAAGTAAACATGCTAAACATATCATTAAGCACAGATTAATTAAACATTTCATTGTTTATAATTATTATGAGTCATAGATGGAGTTCTTATTGATTTAATAAATCATTCTTGAATTTAGCAACTGACTCGAGCTGGAGTCTTCTGTGGAGGCAGGCAGATGAGACCTTGGGAAAGAAAGTTATTGTTTGATTTTATTATCTCTTTCAGGGCATCAGGCTTTCAGTCTCATGCGAGGGAACATACTGTAGGTTGTGTCACAGCCAGGGTAAGTTGACCTGGCTGTGGATTTGTCCCGTGGGTCTCGACATCAGGCCATTTCGTGACGTTGCAGTGTATTTGTTAGCGGCTCCGCCCTCTCGGTCTGCTAGGCAGCAGCATTTGCTGCGTTTTTCAAACAGGAAGTGGGAGTGGACTTAGACTCTGGTAGAGGGGTGACTTGCTCTTTAAATGATGATAGCTGTTGCCTTTTCATTTCTTCTTTTTTAAACAAAAACATTCTTGCAGTCTCTTTTTTTTTTATTTTTGTTCTTAAATGAGTTTTGAGAACGAATTTTCTCTAACCAGACATTAAGGAAGAAACGCGTTCAGGTTTTTCAGACGATTAACGTTTCCGTCGGACCCTCATCGGGGTCCCGCTGTTGCTTTTAGGTTTCCATCTCCTACTTGCAGCAGGACCTCCTCTAAGGCAGTTTAGATCTGCTGTAAAACACCTGAACTTAGCTCTCTAAACCCCAAACTTTGCCTGCAAGTTATTCCAGCAATTTTATTTTGTCCAGATCCACAAATAAACTACTTTACACGTTTGCTTCTTTTTATTTTCAAGTCAGCTGAGGTTCAAACGCGGCAGGCACAAACCAAACAAGTGCTGTGTCAGATTATCCTGGAACATCTGACTCGGGGCTCCTCACATGATGTTCCCTCGTCCACATGATGAACCCGAACACGCTCCTGGATAGATAGCAGCTCCCAGATGCAAAAGCCACCCAGAAGTGTGACCGCTGGATCCAATTCTGTCTCTTATCCCCAAAGTGTCCTGCAAATAATTATAAAGCTATGCACAAAATGATCCATTATTAATACAATTGTTTTTGCCAGTTTGATCTCCAGGATGCTACAGAAGGATCCGTCTCGCCGGGCTTCTCTTGATGACATCGAGGCCCACCAGTGGCTGCAGGGCCTGGAGGATGCCCTCCTCAGCCCAGAGGCCCCACCACACTGGATCTCAGGGGCCCTCACTGCAGGCTCCCCCTCCTCAGGGGCCCCCGAGTGTGGAGATCTGCTCGCTAAGCGGACCTCAACTCGGCAGGCGTTTACCGGGCCGTGGCAGCCCAGCGTCAGCTTCAGCCTTCGTCCAGCTCCGGTTGAAGAGCCTCCTGTGAGCAAGAACCTTCCTGCACTGCAGCAGATCAGTGAGGAGGATGAGGAGGAAGATGAGATGTTAGAAGTGGACAGTCAACGAAAGGAGGAGCTGGTGGAGGACACGGCTGAGATGGAAAAAGAAGATGAGGGTTGTGTGATTTCAGATCAACCAGTCAGTCGTTGGAACGAGCCACTCAGTCAGACTTCTGGATTTGGGGTGTCGTGTTGCCGCCCTGACTTCTCAAATGGAGATGATGAGCCCAACAACAACACAGATAAGCCCCTCCCCCTCTCCACATCTGGATCCTCTCACTCACAAATCTCCGCCTCCTCAATCAGCCTGAAGGAGGTGCAGAAAACGCAAAAAGAAGAGCCAAAAAAGAAAATAGGAGCTTCAGTCGAAGACCTGCCAACTGATAAATCTCAGCCTCGCGGTCCGCAGGAAGCCCGGGACGAGCCGGCGCCGAGGGCGGAGCAGGGGAAGCGTCACAGCATCAAGCTCCGCGAGAGACTCTTCCAGTTCCCCCTGTGTGAGAAAGCTCTGGCCTTCAACGTACCGACGCAAAACAAGCCTAAGATCCTCCCGCTGGCTCAGTACAACTGCTGCCACGTGCTGTAGTGGAACACCCCCCCGGGACACCTGGGCTGCTCACAAGTCACCAGGTGGACGGATATCAAACAGAAACCTCGGCGACCTTCTGAGCTGAGCTCCTGATACGATCCTCGGCATAAAAACACGAGTGTACACCTTCAGACGCACAAACTCTCAGCTCTAATGAGCTAAATATGCCACGGGCTCTCGGGTTAGCTGCTGTGCACAGACGCGACCACACCTCCTCACCTGTAGCTTTGACACAAACCTGGACCTACCTGATGAATGACGAGGGAGACGGATATTTTACTGAATGAGCCCTTTTTGTTCTTTTGAAGGTGCCTAATAAGATAAAACAGATTCATGTTGTTTCTACTGCAACAAGATGAGAATAAACCAGAGCGGCAGCTAACAATGAGCATAGAACTAAGAAAAAGCTCTCTTCTTTGCTTTTGGGTGTAAAATACGTTGTAATCAGATGAATCTTCAGTAGGAAAACTGAGTTGTGACTGCAGAGAGTCCTCAGCTGCAAAGTAAAAGTAATTCTGCAGTATTTTAAACTAGAACGCTACGTTTGGCTTCATAATATCTGAAAATATCGTGGAAAGAATCACGTGATTCACACGTGGAACAATGTTCACTTGATGTTTTAGCAGGTCACATATAATTAATATTTATTTAGCTGTAACCTCAGTTAGAAAGCTCACATTTAGCAGATTTTGCCTTGAAGAAAGTCAAATTAAATGTTTTTTGTCTGACAAAATGATCACTACAGTGTTTTCACTACTGTACTCACTACAGGCGTGGGAGCTTCTAACGGCTGATTTTATTTTTGGGAAAAAATGGAAAAGAGTTTAAAAAACATGTATTTTTCAGAAGGTTGTTTTGCTCTCTAACCTTTTTAAGACGGATTAAGTTGCTGGATTATTAACGGCTAGCTGTGCTGCTGAGTAACGTGCAGTTCTCCTCCTGAACAGCAGGAGTCGCCACTGAGAAAATTGTATTTCATCACAGCATGATCAACGTGGATAAAAGTTCTTCGAACACAGATTTGCATCACGTTTGGGTAAATTTTGAAATGTTTGTTTCAACATATTTAGAGACGCTTTGAGATTTTCCCCAGAAATCGCCCTCATTCATGTAGCTCAGCAGCCTCTGCTGTCGCCGACATTCAAACGTTTCGTACAGCACTTGGTTTAAAACAAGATTGGAATAAAATGCAGTTAAAATGTTGTTTTCAGCCATTAAAATAACAGCTAACCTGTTGTAAATACAAGTGGATAATTTCATTCTGTATGCATCAAGCCTTGATGGATTAAAGGTGTTTTTTTTTTTTTCATTTTTAATTTTTGCATTAAAATGGAGGAAATCAAATTGTAAAAAAAACAACAACAGAATTTACCTTTAATGTAAAACTTGGCGAGGAACAAGTGGCATCTTTAAAAACAGCTGATGAAGGGTTTGATTTTATTCAGACTCATCGACCTTCGGCGTCTTCCTTTGAACTTCCTGTTTCTCACACTGGTTCTTCACCTAAGCTTGTATGATGAAGACTGTTACATGTATGACACACGCTCTGATATGACACTAAAACACGCCTGAGAGACGATGTGAGTCTTATGGTGTGAACATGACATGCAGGTGGTTCTTTTGGGTCACACTGAATATTCAGGGGCGTGTCCAGGGAGTGGCCTGGGGTAGCAAATGCCACCCTTGGAATCTGATTGGCCACCCCAGGTGCCACCACACAGAATTCCCTTTAGATGGGCTTTTCATTGTCCACAAAAGGCTTGGGGGTAAAAAAAAAAAGAAGAAAAAAAGCATAACCATTGGTGCCACCCATGCACAAAGTGGGCCACCCCATTTTAAAAGATCTGGACACGTCACTGTGAATATTTAATCTTTGAAGTCGACTTTTAATTTTTGATGTGAGGTTTGATTTGTTCTTATTTTTTATAACGTGACAAAGACATCGACTCTGAGCAGATGTGTGTGACTTAGCATGTTATTTATCACCTTATACCTCGGTGTGTCTCACAGGACGGTTGGCTGTTCCTTTTGGTGTAACTGTAAATATCACAGAGAGATGAATTGCACATAGTAAAGCTACTAACTGGTAGCTTTTTTCAAGCATTATCAGGAGTTTTGTGCAGATCCAGCCCACAGAGTCTCCTTATTGTGTCGTATTATTTTACCAAATGATCGCTCCGTTTGTTCTGTATTTTCCCAGATTAGCAGGAGCCGAATGAGCGACGACATGCTGTTGCAGTAACACGACTGCAGCCAACAGCCGGGGATTGCTCCCTCCCTGCATTAAAGCAGAGAAGCCGTCACGTGCAATCTGATTATGACTCGTGTCTCATCAGCCGTAAAAGCTTCAAATCTGTTCCAGGGGAGGGATGAAATGACCTGTTCCTGAGTGTCGTCTCTATTTAGTGTCTGCTGACCTGCATTTTAACCAGGACCACTTCTCTCATGGAGCCATGAACTTATTTTCTGTATTTATTTATTAAAATGGATTAAAACAATAGATGTTTGTGATGTTTATTTTTAAAGGACCTCAAATCAGTAAAACAACAAACCTCAATGTTCTGCCATCTAACATGATTATATTATTTTACAGGATGATTCTTCTGCCTATAATGAACCTGTAATAAAGCAAATGTAGAACGAGGATTTAAAAATGTCACCGATAGGACCCTCAACAATTCACCAGTTTCACTTTAAAAAGGTTTAAAAGGATCATGTTCAACAAAAATGGACCAAAGATTAAAATCTCGTTATGTAACCATGTTTCTTTGTCCTCAGCCAGCACTTTTCTAATTATCTTTTGGATTTAGCATTTATCAAGGACACGTGGTCCTTATTTATGGGTTTGAAACTTCATGAAGATGTCCTTCAACACCAGCAGCCAAACCTTAAAAATCATATCTTCACGTGTTTACCAATAAATGCAGGAACATTTATATAACTGAGGCTCAGCCACAAAATGTAATACACACACACACACACACACACACACACACACGTGTTTGAGTCATTGTTTGAATGTACAAACGTCATTATGTCGCCATCTGGTGGCGGGACAGTGCCAACACCCCAGAATACATTTTAATAAACAACACTGGATAATCAATTATCTTATTTCTCTCTACAGATTATTATTAAACGTGTAAACTTCAACCCTTTGATCATCTTTTCACAAACTAATATTGACTAAATTCACGGACACGCGTTTTTAACACAAATCCAAACACGTGTTGGTCTTCTGCCGTTGATTGACAACACCTGACCTCGTGTTCCTGGTTGAACGTCGGCGCTTTAGCAGGTGAGTAAAGCTGGTTTTACAAAAGCTCAGGTAGGGCTGGATGCGCTTTAATTACGCCCATGAACGTGCGGTTGTTCTGTGTTTTAATCAAAATGTCATTTGTTAACATTCTAATCTAAAAGAAGGTCAAAAAGAAACAAACCTACCTTGAGATCGATCAAGCATTTCTGGTTAATTAAGACATGCATGATTTGGTCAGATAAATTTGCTCCTAAATTCGTTCACCTTACTCCAAATAGTTTTATAAAACAGGTCAAATAGGTACTGATCATAAAATGGGTGGAAAAGCAGACATGAGCTAAAACAAAACAAAACAAAAAACTGAGCGACCTAAACTCAAATCAAACATTGCCATTGCAACTCAAGAGTCTAAATAAAACCATTGCGTGGACGTTAAAGTGAGTCTGGTTCTTATCAGCATGAAGTTCCTGCAACCTATTCTGTCATGACTCACTTTTAAAGGAGCAATATGTAAGAATTTTACTGTGAAATAATCCCAAAACAGCGTCTCAGTCATGTTGGGAGGAAGGCAACACTGAAACAGATTTCAGCTCGGCTGGCTGGCTGGCACTTTTTCTCCTTAAAGGGACATTGTGGAAGTTTGACAGCCAGAACATGAATAGAAATAATAAATGTCTTCTTCATACATTCTCCTGCAATGCCCTGGTCCTGTAGAATGAGCCCTGGCATTTTTACTGTGATTGCCTGTTTTTCTGTAAAATCACAGAAAAAGAGAGATGCTCGGGTCGAGCAGGCTGCTTCATGCGCGTTCACGCTCAGGCATCGCCCGTAGCATTTGCTATCCGTAGCTTTAGCAGCAGAGAGAGAGGCAGTGCCACTTTGTCGCTGTTCCTAACGCCTAGTGACAAAGCTAGCTACATTTCTGAGGACCCTTAGCTACTTTCTGTAGAACTTTCTTCTAGATATTTCCTGCTAATTAGCAACAAAATAGCCATTTTCACTCCGAACCGTTCTTTGAACGTTGTTTCAGCTGTCATCAAGGATATAAATGTTACAGATACAAAGGATGTCACTGGTGCTTTAGCTCACCTAGTAAAACATCGGACTCTCATGCAGAAGACCTGGGTTTGATTCTGGATGTGAACATAGTTTATTTAGAGTTTATTTTTTACATTAATGGTATATTTTTTTACAGTAAGATGCTCAAATTTTTATTTGAGACTCGCTGAACGGCATTGAATTCACAGATTAAAAAGATGTGGGTTCAACTTTCGTTTTGGGACAATTTTTCAAGCAAGGGAAGGGAATGATCTGAGCATGCAGGAGGACTGACCCATCATAAACCTTTGTCGGCTGTGCTGAAGAGAAAGGTACAGAACCACATTATTTAATTAATTAGCTGCGCATTCTCCTGTCCTCTGTCCTCCGGGCCACACACACACACACACACACACACACACACACACACACACACACACACACACACACACACACACACACACACACACACACACACACACACACACACACACACGGGACTGTCTCAGCTGTTATTTTCGTTAAGGAGTGTGCACGTACAGCATGCACGCCTCGTGCACGAGCCTACTATTGAAGCTGTCGTTACGCTTTTGGCCTGAGGGGGCAATAGCGAGCATAAAAATTCAAAAGTCCGTAAAGTCCCTTTAAAAGAAACTGAAGATGGACTTAGAAAAATGATGGATCTGAAATATGATAAAAAAATGTTAGATTTACATGCATCAATATTTATTAAGAACATAATGAAAACTTTTACAAAAACCCTTTAAAGCACTTTGACATCCCTCAGCAAAAAGTCCTGAAGTCAGCTTTCTGTTTTCCTGCACTATGAAAGTAAATTTACTAATGGTACGGTCTTCTACTCGTGAATTATGAACATTATCTGCAGCTTGTCACCAGGTTGTGAAACTTAGTTTTTGGCACTGCCCATCACCATTATTAAATCGTAAATCATGTTTCACGTCTAATCGTATAAACCGTTCACATTCCCATTACTGTCTAACAGCCTTTTGTGCTGCCTGCAGCGGTTAGGACTTTTCAGTTTGCAGCTTCTGTAAAAACAAGAGAAAATGAATCAAAAACATGAAAATGAATCGGATCAATGCATAAAAAATACACAAAGTCAGGCTCAACCTGCTGTCGAAGGGCCTGCATGGATTTATACTCCCACTGCTCCTTCTTTTTTCTGATCCAGTTGGGTTCATCTGGGATCAGAGCCGCTATAATCACCTTGACTAATATCAGTAGATGCTGCAAACACAGAGGAAAGGAATCGGACCGACGGGTCTCAGAGAGTCGCGGTTATTACACGTTTCCCCCTCCTACCTCCACGATAACGGCTCCCAGCAGAAGGTCGGTGCTGCTCATCTCGCCCCGCCGACACTTCTCCTGTAGCCGCGGTGACAGCACCAGCAGCCAGCAGTTGGACACCACGGAGACGAAGCTCAGGACCTCAAAGGCGATCTGTAAGAATGCAGACCAGCGTGGTGAACCTGTCGGGGGAACCTGCTGCTCCTGTTTGTGTCGTGTTCACTGCTGACCTGCCACACGCCCATATCACCCACTGGGGGGGAGAAGGGTTTACGGAAGAGTTTGCAAATCTTGTAGGCGTCCGACCGGATCTCTGTTAGGTTGTTGAGGAGCAGCAGAACAGCAGTCAGAGGAAACACGCAGGAGAAAAGACTCAAGTACCCAAACTGCACCAGGAGCTCTATGTATTCTGCAAACAGGCCCTGAGACGAAACAAGAGGCTGGATTTTAATTCATCATTTGCTTAAAGAAGTGTTTCCTCCTGTGTCACTCACAGGAAAAGGAGGCATCATGCCTTGGTTCCTAAATTTGTCCTCCTCTGAGCCATCTTCTTTCTCGTTCCTGTTCGGGGAGCTGACGTATCTGTCCACCAGGTACGGTATGACTATCTCTGTGGTCTGGTTCACCAGCTGGGACACGATCAGCAAAGATGCTAAACGCTGCAGACAGGAAGAGGACATCTGCATCTTCACCAAGTCAGAATTAAAGTGATCTTTTTAATTGGCCATAAAAACTCCCAATGAAGGGAACTAATCTGTTCTCTCAGTTTAAAAATATCTGAAAACCAAACGAAAGATTCATTAAACAGTATGTTTGTATCGATACGTTCACTAATTCACAAGCTACAAGCCAACTAGTATAAAATGAAATTACAAATGGGCAAAGCCTCATCTCATGGCGTGTGGTCTTTGTTTGGTTATAGAGGCACAAAAGCCATTTTTAAAATCAGAAGTGCAGAGCTGGGCTTCTACCTTCCGAAGCAGCGGCACATCCCGCTTAAAGAAGGCGATGTGGAACAGGACTGCAAAGTAGTTGAAGAAGGTAAACTGAGAAGATGCAGAACATAACCGGGTCAGAACTGGAGCGAGCTAGTGATGAGTGAATGGATGAAAAGGAACTAACCACTAGAACTTTGGCTGTCAGGTGGTTCTGGTGGGCCGACTCCTCTCTGTGGTTCTCTGAAGGGAAGAAGAAAAGTTTGTTGCTTTATTCTTGTTTAGAATCAAACATTAGAGCTGCATGACTCAGCAGTTTTCTCTGTCAAGGATCATCTGAGCTGCTCATCAAGGCCAATTTCAGTAGGGCTGTCGCGATTGAGGAATTCCCCCTGCGGTGAGTCAGGGCAGCTCAACATTGCGATATGCGATATTATTGCACCCCGTTTTTATTTATGTACTTAGCAAATTTGTTTGTTAATTACTAAACTCGTGGCAATATTTCCTTTGAAACATTGTGCTTACACATTTAAAAAAAGTTAGAAAAAAATACATGGCCATTTTTAACACTTTATGGAATGCAGATCAAAGGGCAGTAACGGCATTCTCTGACTGAACTTAAAAACAACATTCAGGAGGTTTAACTTTGAAATGCAAATTTGGCTGCAACATCTAACAGAAATAAAAAAAAAGTGCCCTACTATCTCCTCGATCAGCGCGGACTTTACCTCTCAGCATGCGCTGTCGCGAGATTTAATCAAGTGCGATAATTGCGGTGGCACGTCATGCAGCGCGGTGGGTTTCTTAATATCGCAATATATTGTTCTTGCGATTATTGCGACAGCCCTAAATTTCAAAACTTATTTTTTTGACGAAACATCCTGGAGAAAGTATGTCGATGTTTGTGACGCATTTACCGGGGTTCTGGAAACACCATTCCATCGCGACTGCTTTACTCAAAGTGAGAAACGACATCATGTCCGCTGACCTAGACAGACGTACAGTGCTGGTCCTGCAAGGCCTGTCCTCGGCCTTTGATACGGTCAACCACAGTAGACAACGTCTGGTTCTGGTTCAGTCACGAGTTGCTGAGCCAGCTGATTTTATAATGTGGCGTTCCACAAGGCTCAGTTCTGGGACCTTTAACGGACAGGTTCCTAAATATATTGCTGGCCCAAAGTTTCTGCTCGCAGTCTAAGGTCCTCAGGTCCGAACCTGTTGGTGGTTCCCCAGAACTCTACAAGCCCCAAGCGGACTGATGCTCCACAGCGGCTGCTCCTCATCTCTGAAAGGAACTTCCCTGGCCTCTACGTTTCCTGGACTCTGTCCATTCTTTAAAAAGAAACTTAAGACAGTTTATGTAAAAGCTTGTTCAGAATGAGCATCTGGACTATAACCAGATGTGTGGTTGTATTTGAGTTGACTGGTTTCATTGTTACTGTGTAGTGTGTGTAGAGCGCTATATAACTAAAGTTGACTCACTTACTCACCGTATTCAGTTAGAGACTGAACTGCTGTATTGTAAACAGTCGCCAGCATGTTTGTGTAGACGATGTGGAGCACCGAGGGCGCGTAGAGCAAAGTCTGAGTCAGCAGAGAGTCCCAGTCTGTGTGGAGCTTCTGGACTCGGGCCTCTCCCCAGTAGAAACACATCATTCCCAGAACCACCAGTCCTGCAGGAGTAACGGCAGATTCATCAGCTCACTCTAACTTCATGTTTGGTTGAAATTTAATAATAATAATAATAATACATTTTATTTCAACAGCGCCTTTCTGAACACTCAAGGACACTTTACAGAGATAAAATACACAACAATAAAAGATAGAACAGCATAAAACAAACAGACGGATTGGAGCAACGAGAGTAATTATTGGAATGCTAGACGGAACAGGTGAGTTTTGAGTCTGGTTTTAAAGAGAGTGAGGGAATCAATGTTACGGAGGTCAGGAGGAAGTGAGTTCCAGAGCTGGGGAGCAGAGCGGCTGAAGGCCCTGCTCCCCATAGTGACCAGACGGAAAGGTGGGACAGAGAGGTGGATGGAGGAGGAGGACCT
>NC_091744.1:84844073-84911573 GCF_043380555.1 Nothobranchius furzeri
AGGAATGCCATGTGTGTTCACCTCCACTCTGCACCAGAGTGCAGAAACCACAGTTGTGGCTCAGGCGAGGTGTGTGTGTGTGTGTGTGTGTGTGTGTGTGTGTGTGTGTGTGTGTGTGTGTGTGTGTGTGTGTGTGTGTGTGTGTGTGTGTGTGTGTGTGTGTGTGTGTGTGTGTGTGTACTCATAACTGTTTTTATCCACCTTATTCACCTAAAAACATAAAAATGAAACTAGTAAGATTAATTTATTTTTTAATCATGACCTTTAAAAGTATGATTCAGTGTTTTACCACGACTGAGAAGAGCAAAATAAACTATTAGGATGTTCAGATCGTATTAATGGACAGCAAAATACAACCTCATAATAACAATAGATATAATAGATTTATACTATTTTTGCTTGAAATTCAGAGTTTACAAAGTAAAAATAAGCATCTGTTTCTGAGCAGCAGCAAATGTTATAAAGGATTAATTAAACGTAAAAAACAAATGTAGGGCTGCGTGTTGCTGCCACCCTTTCACAATAAAATCAAGCCCTTTCACATTATAAAAAGTTGATTTTTAAACTGTTTTTGTGTTATTACAATAAATTTATTAATCAAGTAAATAATAAGATGATCATTTCAAGACAAAGGCCTCATGTTTGTTTTTACTAAATGTGTTAAACTGGAAAAATTTGATGCGTTTTATTTTTACAAGTATGACATCTTCACACAATCACAAACATTTCCTCATTTATAATATGGCTGGATGTTTATTTTGAAAGGGTGGCAGCTATACACTTCCACATGAATGAACCTGCCTTTTGTAAAAAAACATAATATTAAATTTACATTTATGCATTTGCCAGACATTGATGACAAGATTTTTTGTTACATTTGCATCTTTTTTCAATCTTGATCTGTGTTTATGTTTATGCGTGGAAGCCATTTTGGCCGATTCAGTAACACGAAACGTGTCTCCCAGTACTTTTGCTTTTCTTTTAGTCATTTTCTTTAAATTAGATTTCTGTGACTCTTAATTTTATTCCATTTAAGTGATCTTGTTTTATTTCAGGTTTAAATCGCTAACAGACCACCAGAATGGATGATTCTTAAAGAGCAAGTCACCCCCTACCAGAGTGTTACTCCACTCCCGCTTCCTGTTTGAAAAATGCAACAAGTGCTGTTGCCTAGCAGACCGAGAGGGCAGAGCCGCTAACAAATACACACACACACACACAGGCTCACAACGACATTGTGACATCATATGGTACCAGCTAACGTTCTAGGGTACCTCTTAGCCAATAGCGATGGCAGATTTAAATTCAAATGCAGTGCAGAGTAGGGGTTGTATGAACTAGTCGACTAGTCGACTTCACTGCTCTGTAGTGACTTTTTATGCCTGCCATCGACTAGTCGCTGTCACGTGATAATGACAAGATGCAGCCCTCGGAAAAGACAGCAGGTGACGAGCTCCTGCGCGTCTGGATCGAGGCGGAGGCAACGCGCTGTGCCAGAGCGTCGGTACTGACACCCGCCGTAAAACGGACATTTAACCAAATTGTGACCTTTACCCTCTTGCAATTTAACCTTCCCCTCACCCCATCCTAACCTTAACCAGCTTGTGCATGCAAAGCTCTGATCGTTGACGCGCTCCAGACATCTGCGTCCTGAGCACGGCCACAGTAACATTATCAGATCAGGTGTCACCCCTCAAAAACAAATGTAACGCGATCGTTCATGTCGGCTCATTTCCTTTTATGTTTTCTGTCTTTTATTTTTGCCTGATGCACCCCGCTGCTGTGGAGCGGGACGCATCACCTGTTTTATCCTCCGGCGACGCACCAATCACTGATGTGGCCGGCGAGCAGCTCGCACTCCGCTGTTTTAGCGGTCAGTAGATCTTTTAGAACTGCAGTTCAAAGGTAACTCATGAGGTGAATATATATGAACCCAGGTAGCAGTTTCTCTTTAGGATGGAGAGGAGATGCAGGAAGATAATAAACAGGCAGGACAGAAAAATAGTCAAATAAAAACAAGCTAGTTTTTGTACCTGCTGGTTGCAACAAACAGACACCACTGAAGGTAATCAGAAGTGAGGAACAGAAAATGAAATAATTATTTTAATGTTTAGAGCAGCAGGAACTCTGAGAGGCTGCAGGCGCATCAGTGAGTTTGCGGCCGCTGCGCAGGGGGAGGGGGGGGGAGGGCTGAAGCAGAAGCTACCGTTGTTAAGAGAAATGTGTTTAACTTTGAAAATGTGGGCGCAGTTTTAATTGTCAAAAACTCCAGCGAACCAACCGACCCCCGCCGCCGCTTCAGGTGAATGACGTCATCAACGACTAGTCAAAGTGGACTTGATTTTCATTACTTGAATGTCGACTTTTAAAAAAAATTCAGTCACGCAACCCCTAGTGCAGAGTTTTTACCTGACAACGGCACAACACTGACAGTTTTAGGCAGAACATTTAAATTTTAACTAAGATGCACTAAAGTGGTAAACTATTGACTACATGTGTCTGATTAGACACACATTTATATAGTTTATCAGAAAAAAAGTTGATTTGGGGGTGACTTGCTCTTTAAAGGCTAGGTGTTCCTGTTGATTTTATAGTCTAATTCACCCAGATAAGGAGATTATATGTTTTTTACCCTAAAATGTGTTTTCCCCAGTAATTTTATGCTTGCGTAATAAAAATTAAGATATTTTAAAGAAAGATGCTAAAATCAAACTTTAGTTTAACGACAATAATCCCAGTAATGATGAATTATGAACATACCTGCAGCACGTTGTCTGGTTGTGAAACGATTGGTCAGTCTGCCCTCAAATCCTAAACCCTGCATCTCCTCTTATAAATAATGATTCTACACACTGGCTTCATTATATTTTCTTTATCATGACACATTTTTGCAAAAATAAAAGCAATATAATTCTCTCACTGCCTAATAAACAAAGTAAACACGCTTTTTAGCTGAGGTTTGAATTGCACTTGCAGCATGCATCCTTGCAGAAGCACCGAGTCATGTGGACTCTAAAGCACTTGACACGGGTCTCAGCAGTGAGCATTGTGGGCCTTTCTGTAGAAAACAAAAAGTCGGGACTTCATCTGAGCCTCTTGAAACAAAGTTAGGACTTTTCAGGTTGCAGCTTCTGTGAAAACAAGAGAAAATGAATCAAAAACATGAAAATGAATCGGATCAATGCATAAAAAATACACAAAGTCAGGCTTAACCTGCTGTCGAAGGGCCTGCATGGATTTGTACTCCCACTGCTCCTTCTTTTTTCTGATCCAGTTGGGTTCATCTGGGATCAGAGCCGCTATAATCACCTTGACTAATATCAGTAGATGCTGCAAACACAGAGGAAAGGAATCGGACCGACGGGTCTCAGAGAGTCGCGGTTATTACACGTTTCCCCCTCCTACCTCCACGATAACGGCTCCCAGCAGAAGGTCGTTGCTGCTCATCTCGCCCCGCCGACACTTCTCCTGTAGCCGCGGTGACAGCACCAGCAGCCAGCAGTTGGACACCACGGAGACGAAGCTCAGGACCTCAAAGGCGATCTGTAAGAATGCAGACCAGCGTGGTGAACCTGTCGGGGGAACCTGCTGCTCCTGTTTGTGTCGTGTTCACTGCTGACCTGCCACACGCCCATGTCACCCACTGGGGGGGAGAAGGGTTTACGGAAGAGTTTGCAAATCTTGTAGGCGTCCGACCGGATCTCTGTTAGGTTGTTGAGGAGCAGCAGAACAGCAGTCAGAGGAAACACGCAGGAGAAAAGACTCAAGTACCCAAACTGCACCAGGAGCTCTATGTATTCTGCAAACAGGCCCTGAGACGAAACAAGAGGCTGGATTTTAATTCATCATTTGCTTAAAGAGCATGTCACCCCCAAATCAACCTTTTTTCTGATAAACTATCTAAATGCGTGTCTAATCGTGCTGCAGACACGTGTCGTCAATAGTTGAGCACTTTAGTGCATTTTTGTTCAAATTTAAATATTCTGCCTAAAACTGTCAGTGTTGTGCCGTTGTCAGGAAAAAACTCTGCAGCTGAATTTAAGGCCTAGTCCACACGTAGCCGGGTTTTTTGAAAACGAATATCCGCCCCTCCAAAAACTTGCATCCACACCACCGCGTTTTAAAAACCAACTCTGTCCACACGTACCCGGATAAATACGTTGTTAAGGACATGCCAGACCTGTAGGCGGCAGTACTTCCCCCGTTCTTAACCTCGTCCTTCGTCTGTGGTCTTCCGCTAGGAGCAGTAAGTCCGCTTGCAAAAACAAACAAGCAGAAAGCGCTTGGACGATTGATGGATCGGGTAGTGACAGAGCGCAGCTCTGAGGGCTTCCATGATGCCGGCTAGTGTAAACACAGGTCGCACACGTGATGTCAGCATTTTTTGTCGCGGAAAGTGACGTTGCGGACCTTAAAACTCCGGTTTTGTCCGTCCACACGCAGACACCCAAAACGGAGAAAACACAGATCTTCACTTTGGCCGGAGTTTTTAAAAAGATCCGTTTTCGTGTGAAAAAACTCTGTTTTCGTGTGGATGGCAGGCCAAAACGTAGAAAAATATCTACGTTTTGGCAGATCCCCGGCTACGTGTGGACAGGGCCTAAATCTGCCATCGCTATTAACTAAGAGGTTCCCTAGAACTTTAGCCGGTACCATATGATGTCACAATGTCGTGTGTGTGTATTTGTTAGCGGCTCCGCCCTCTCGGTCGGCTAGGCAACAGCATTTGTTGCATTTTTCAAACGGGAAGTGGGAGCGGACTAATACTCTGGTAGGGGTTGACTTGCTCTTTAAAGCAGTGTTTCCTCTTGTGTTACTCACAGGAAAAGGAGGCATGTTGCCCTGGTTCCTAAATTTGTCCTCTACTGGGTCTTCTTCTTTCTCGTTCCTCTTGGGGGAGCTGATGAATCTGTCCACCAGGTACGGTATGACCACCTCTGTCACCTGGTTGACCAGCTGGGACACGATCAGCAAAGAGGCTAAACGCTGCGGACAGGAAGAGGACGAAGTTTGGTTCTGCACCGTAAGAAAGCAGTGTTGAATTTCCCGGCTGGTTCCATTAAATCTTTTGTTGTTGTTGTTGTTGTTTGTTACGACTCAGACCAAACTCTCTGACACGTTTAGCTCTAGAACGTTTTACGGTTTCCTTGAACTCTGAACTCTGGATCCTGGTCCAGATGCCGCTTCAGAACAGAACCAGATCTCAGAATCCAAATCAAGCAGACGTTCCATTTTTCATTAGCTGGTAAAGTCCGTGGCCGCCTCCATTACAGTGAGTTTACTTTGGCTCAAACGACGATAGTGTGACCTGACACTGGTGTTGACCTTGGAGTCGACCTCTACTCTCTGCGGGAGTTGTTCCGGGCTTTTTTGTGACCACTCATGTTATCCGTCTCTCCACTATTAAATTCATAATTAATATTACCGTACTGACCAGAATATAAGATGAGTTTTTTTTCATTGAAAATAATTTCATGTGGGGTCGTCTCATGATCGGGGTCTAAGCATTTCCACATGCCGGTATTTGTCTGAGGTCATTACACGCCCGTAACAGCAGGGGGCGCCAGGCTGCGTGTTCTCAACAGGAGGAAAAAAACGGATGCAAGAGGTTCGGAGCAGCGTGGACCAAAATGGGGCAAGTTAACAAGGTGTAAGGCCGATTTGTGAATTTTAAGATGACGGTGGTCATTTCAGCAGAGGCAACAAACATCGCATGCGTGGATGCGTTGGATAGCAGTGAGGATGGCTTTCTGGGAGGAGTCGGCAGGTGTAGCGAACTGATGGTCCACCGGGACCGCGAGGCAGAGGGCGTCTGTATAAAAGCCTCATTTGACTTTTGATTTCACATGTCAGCAAAGTTCTGATAGTTTGCATTAAAATAGTATTTTTGATCAGTATTTGATCTGAAATTTTCATTTTAAAAGTGATTTTTTTTTTTTGTCTTTTCCTGAAGATTAGTCTTGGAAAGGGGGTCGTCTTATAATCGGGTCAATACGGTGATTATAGTCACAGGAACATCAAGCTGCTAGGAGATGGTCTTCTAGCCTTTCCCTTTAACATTCTGGTCAATAATGGTCATTCTGTGTATCTGACGCCGCTGTGGTCCATGGCCAGTGTGGTACACACCCTGATACCACACTGCACTGTGACTACCTCTCAGCTCAGACTGACTGTTGCCGATTGCAGGGCACTTTAGTCTCATTAGTTTATCTTTTCTAGGGAATTATCATTTTTATCCAGGCCAGTTTCATTCATTAAAAATAAAAATGTCAGTAATTTCTTGAAAATTGTTACTTTTGTTAGTTTCTAATTTATTTTAGAGACCATTTTGGTGTTTTTACATCTGTAGGTGAGTCCTGATAACAAACTGAACAAATCTTATTCAGATGAAAGTAAAATTTAAATTTTCAGCTTTAAAATATACTTTTCAATTCATAAGTTTATTTAACTGTGTTTATTTTAATAACTTCAAAAGCTGCAGTTTTACCTCAGATTTACAGGATTACTTTTACAGAAATTTTAAGTTACAAGTTAGGTGAAGGAGTTGTAAAAATGCGTTTGGATCATTTGGGAAACAGGAAAACGGCATCTTTTTACGAGTCAAAAGCCATTTAAAAATGAGAAGAGCAGCTGTGGGCTTCTACCTTTCGAAGCAGCGGCACATCCCGCTTAAAGAAGGCGATGTGGAACAGGACTGCAAAGTAGTTGAAGAAGGTAAACTGAGAAGATGCAGAACATAACCGGGTCAGAACTGGAGTGAGTTAGTGATGAGTGAATGGATGAAAAGGAACTAACCACTAGAACTTTGGCTGTCAGGTGGTTCTGGTGGGCCGACT
Source organism: Nothobranchius furzeri (assembly GCF_043380555.1). Taxonomy (NCBI): domain Eukaryota; kingdom Metazoa; phylum Chordata; class Actinopteri; order Cyprinodontiformes; family Nothobranchiidae; genus Nothobranchius; species Nothobranchius furzeri. The sequence goes on from NC_091744.1 coordinate 84,850,910, forward strand.
CCTCTCTGTGGTTCTCTGAAGGCGAGGATGAAAAGTTTGTTGCTTTATTCTTGTTAGAGCCGCATGACTCAGCAGTTTTCTCTGTCTGACAAAGATCCTCCAAGCTGCTCACCGTATTCAGTTAGAGACTCGGCCGCGGTCTTGTAAACAGTCGCCAGCATGTTTGTGTAGACGATGTGGAGCACCGAGGGCGCGTAGAGCAAAGGCCGAGTCAGCAGAGAGTCCCAGTCTGTGTGGAGCTTCTGGACTCGGGCCTCTCCCCAGTAGAAACACATCATTCCCAGAACCACCAGCCCTGCAGGAGTAACGGCAGATTCATCAGCTCACTCTAACTTCATGTTTGGTTGAAATTTGGTTTAAAGCCTCACCTAAAAACAGCCCCACAACCGGGACCGACACCAGCGCCATCCGCAGGCCCCGCTGCCAGTCAGGGAACAGCGGCTCCACACGACCGGTCACCGGGTTCGTCCCGAGTTCACCGCGGTAGCCGGGCCGAGGCTCCGCAAAGCGTTCAGCGAGGTTCAGGGTCCCCCAGCGGTAGGACAGGGACGCGCTCCGGCGCTTCCACATCTCCATAACCACCGTAGACCAGAGCATGCTGAACACCGCCAGGATCATGTGACCGCTGATTACAAATCCTGAGTCCTCCTGGATTTCTCCCACCTGAGAACCTGCCTCTGGAATCTCCTTCTGATCATCACCTGTCACATACAAAAAGATCTCTGTACATAGGCGTCATTTTAACCGGGGACGCCGGGGACATGTCCCCGGCAAAATTTGTGATTGGCAGCTGTGTCCCCCCCACTTTCAAAAACGCCTGCTGATGAGGATTTTTGTTTTACCAGCTCAGATCTTATCCAGGGGTCGGCAACCTGTTCCCATCAAAGAGCCATTATTACCCGTTTCCCACAGTAATTCTGGACGGACCTTAATAAGCAGTGACTTAAGTGAAGCAGGCAGGTCGCGCTAGAAAATTTAGTTTAAAAAGACGTCATAAATGTTTTCCCCCGTCATTTTTATTTATAAAATATGAAGTAAAAACTCACAATTTAATTTTCATTCATTTGTCATTAATATGTAGTCTACACCCGTGCGTTAAGTGGACCATCTTCCAGTAAACGCACAGCATCCAGCCCACCTCTCCAAATGCGTAAAATGTGCATCAGCCGCTAGTTAGGCGCACCATCAGCTGATCAGCCCAGACAAGAGCAGAGCAAATAGAGACAGAATAGAGGATGATTCTGTCTGGATGTGGATGGAGATTACATTTTACAGCAGCCTGATCATCATTTAAATACGTAAACCATCACCTGTCTTCTAGTCCATGCTATCAGCATATATTTTAATTGGTGTGTGTGTGTGTGTGTTTTCCACTTCAAACACTGGTCTAACCAACCAGACCAGCGTGTCCAGTAACATATTAATGTTACAATTAAACAGTTTCCCTTCATGTAGGCCAGGAACATTTCACCTGCCGTGGCCCGACCGCTTCTGCTCCACACGAACTTTGTGCGTGATCAAATGTCTCTACGCATCATGCGTCTCCATATTAGAGACGGGAACAAGCGCTGTTCAGCCAGTTTCATAATTTCATAAAAAGAACATTTTTCCAAGTGACACATCCCTCAGAGAGACCGGGTTTCCAGACCGACTTCAGTGGGAGGAAATCATTGCATGCACCATGGTTCTGCGCTGCGCTGCGAACCCCTCAGATCTTCAGCTCACTGTCCACCGTGGGCGCTCCGAGCCGCGCTGAACACAGTGTCCAGTATAAAGCTCTGATGTTCTGATGGGAATCTTTTACCTCCGCGATGTGCGTTAACGATTAAAATGTCAGCTCATCCATGTGCATCAGTGTGCGTGGGGGTAATTCTTTCAAACCAAGCAACATCCTTGAGTTCATCTGTCAAAATAAACAGTCAAATGGAAATATATGTAACCTGCCGTTTAACTGTTTTGCCTTCTTGTGAAGATTGTTGCAAAGAGAAACAATTAAACTTGATTAACCCCAGAGCCACGCAGAGCGCATGCGGGAAGGTTCCTCCCACTGAAGCGAGTGCTTTCCAAACCCGGTCTCTCAGAGAGACTTGTCACTTAGAAAATGTTCCCTGATGATGAAACTTTGGCTGAATAGCGCTTGTTCCCGTCTCCAATGTGGCGACACATCCAGGAGCCGTCTGAGGAGAGTCCCAGAATCTCACATCGTCTTCAGCTAATAAAGCGCCTATGATTACGCACAAGCGTGACGCGTCAACCCGGTCTCACAGTAAGACCGGGTTGGACCTGTTCAGGTTTACGCAGACAATCTTTACATTTAGAATTGGCATACAGATGTAAAATTAATGCAGTAAAATATAAAGCATTTTATTTAAATATCCATTCATTATTTTACAAACACAGAGCCGCATCAGATGGATGGAAGAGCCGCATGCGGCTCCAGAGCCGCCGACCCCTGTGCTAGCCTACTTTATTGTCCCCAGCAATTTTTAAACCCCACTCAAGTGTATGGTTATTGTCCCCAGCAATTCTGGAAACAAACTGACGCCCTTGTCTCTGTAGGATATTTATCGCCCCACTACAAAGGAGAAGGTGGTGATTTTTGTAAGATAATGAGTTGATTATATCACCACTTTTGAATAGTTTATCAGAAATAACACAACGGGCTGCTAAAGTAAGGACGCACCTGAGGAGTATGCAATGAACAGCCCCATCATTGCAGGTGGAAGCAGAGACCAGGTGTAGAAATCCAGGAAGCTGAAGTAAAAAGCCACAGGGCTTCCAAAATACTCATTAATTTCATCTGCAAACAGAGGAGTTCTGTGTTGGTACACGTCGGTTCCTCACATGTCAGTCAGCTTCACACGTTGGTGAATAAAAATCCACCCACCCAGCGGCTGAACCAGCTGATTCCCAAAGTACCAGGCTTTGCTCAGGTCCTTCAGTTTGTTTGGATTGTGGAGAGGAAGAGTGTCGACGATCACACCGACTGACCCCAGCTTCTGCCCTGCACCAGATTTCAGTCCCGACACATCAGACAAACTCTTTTTACCAAAGTCACATCAGAACATAAACCAGACTGAGCTGAGCTCAGCAGCTTTGTAATCGATCCATCCACCCATCTTCTTTACCCGCTTATTCACACGGGGGGGGGGGGGGGGGGGGCAAGTCTGTCGCAGGGCACTTTGGAATTGATCACAAACCAAAATAACCATCAAAGGCAAATTCTCTTCAACACAGAGAAAACATGTTTTTGCTTATTGTAGAGCATCATCTCAAAATCTCATCGAATCATTTCTGGCCTTAAAGGGTTCAGGTGGTACCACATAAATTTATTGACTTTTAGGAGTTTTTTTATATGCTGAGTAAAATTTTGTAACTAAATCTATTTACATGATTTTCACTTTTAATAACTCAGTAAAGTTTATTAAGAGAAAATCCCTCTTATTTAACGTGGATGCAGTTTCGCCTTGTGGCCACTAGAGGGCGTATGATCTGATATGTTTGTAGCACTGTAGCTAGCTTTTCATAGCTCCCGCTTTAGACTGTTGATTCAATCTTGTTAAAAATAGATCTGAGTTTTAGGAGTTTATAAGCTGGTTACAATTTAGTAACTAAAGAAATAATTTGATGTGTTTGTTGACAAAAATATCTCAATACCTGCAGTGGATGTACTGTTGCCACCAGAGGGCATATAATTTGATATGTTTATAGCTCTGTAGCTAGCTGCTGATACCTCCTTGTTGAGTTAATCTTGTTACACACAGATTTAAATTGATTTGAGTTTTAGGAGTTTGTTATATGCTGGTTAAATACTTTTAACTAAATCTATTTATTTGATTTTACCTTTTATTAACTCAATCATGTTTATTAAGAGAAAATCCCTCTGTCTGCAGTGGATTTAGTTTTGCCTTGTGGCCACTAGAGGGCGTATGATCTGATATGTTTGTAGCGCTGTAGCTAGCTTTTCATAGCTCCCACTTTAGACCGTTGATTTAATCTTGCTGAACACAAACAATTTAAATGGATTTATGGAGTTCTGGGAGTTTGTTATAAGCAGGTTACAATTTTGTAACTGAAGAAATAACTTAATGTGTTGAAAAAAATCTCTATTTCTGTATTGGTTGTAATTTTGCCCTAAACGGTCGGCGAATTGTCCACTCCTAACCCCGTGACCCCATCTCACTCTTTGAAATGTTCAAAAGTTGGCCGCCCTGTTATTACGAGAAAATCCCTCTGTCTACAGTGGAGCCTATCTAAACCCAGCACCTCCTTGCTGCAAGGCAACAGCACTAACCGCTGCAGCCCCAGATGGAGTTGTCACTCTTAAGTCGGATAAAGGATTGAATTCTTCCCAGATTGTCTGTGGAAGTGAGAGCTGCATGTCTGCTCGTGCAACCCAGCGCACTACTTCCTGCACCCATCAGGTTCTTAGACTCCAGAGGGGATCTTGAAGAAAATGGTCTTTGAATGCCCCCCCCCCACCCCCCCAAAAGTAGCTCACTTGAATGCCTTTTTGCCAAGAGCAAATACTGCACCTTTAAGCAAACAAAGATAAAAATGTATTAGTTTGCAGCAGAAAATGGCTGACTGCAAAAATGCAAAATACACTCAGTAAGGTTTGCACGAAACTCCTGCTTTGCGTAGATTGTGATGTCATCCTACTGATGTAAGCAGGTCTAGATTCTGGTCCTGTTTCACCCTAATTGAACCTACTCATGGGCTGTTATTGCTCTGGTTTAACTAGTTTAACTAGTTTAAAGAGTTGTTTGTAATGCAAATGTCCTTTTCAGCACAGATCACCAGTTGTTTTTATTCTGGATTAGTAATTTTCCCTCCTCTTATTGTCAAAATGCTATTAAAATGCAGCGAAAAGAGGAATCAGATTGAACAGCTTTATTCCCCAGAGACACCGTAGAATCGTTGCATTCTGTTTAATAGAAAGAACAGTGAACTGTTTCCACCTGGACCGTTTTAGAAGCAACTCCATCAAGCCTGATTGCTCAAGTCTGTAGTCAGCAAAATTAAGCAAGTAATGGTAATAGATGATTTGATTTAGTGAGATTTGTAGTTTCAAACTGTTAAAATAAATTATCTGACAGTTGAACAAGTTGATTATCAGCTGTGGCCAGATATTAGCATTAGCACATTAGCACAAGGGAGCTAATTATTAGTTACAATTTTCAATACCGATTCCAGTATTGGTATCGGTAAAAATTAACCGATACCAGGAACAGATACCAATGCAGTTGCTTGAAAATGGCTTCACTGTAACTTGTCATTTCTGTCCATCTAATATTTTAGTTTAGTGATGATTTCTATTCATATATTTTACTTTTTATCTCCCTCACTGTCTTTTCCTGTTGAAAGCATAGAAGAAAATAAAACTTGTATTCCAAATCATTGCATTTTTTTGTGTGTGTGGTAGAAGTATCGGTATCGGCAATTGGTATCTGCGAGTACTCGGATCCAAGTATCGGTTTGGAAAAAAGTGGTATTGTTGCCTCCCTAGTTACAATTATTCTAATAGTCATAATAAAACTACGATCATAAATATTTTTGTCGTATCACTCGCCCTTGAGACCAAACTGACCAAATTCTTCAGACTCCATTCTCTCACCTGTGGTCACATGACTCAAACGACTTTAGGTACCAAATCGATCAGTGGTACGTTTTCATTGACTTATCCTCTAAACCAGTCCGAGGTTTTGTTAGCCAGTATCAAATTGAAACAGCATCTTGTGAACAGATTAAAGATTTGCACGCACCGCTTTTTCAAATCAAAACAAACTGATCGATTGTCTTCTGTTTGCTGCAGCGTTAAATGACTCGGCTGCATGTGAGCGTTCCGTTTCTCTGTGTTGATGCTGAGAACTGCGGGCACAATGAGGCTACTCACAGATTATATCTCGCTTTTTCAGCGTGAAGTTTTCAGGAAGGCCGGGGACCCTCAGGTCCTTCTGAGCTCGCAGACCGTCCAGCTCATACTTCACTATGTACTGTCGCTCTGCTAAGGTCAGAAACCCCTCCATGTTGTCTGTAAAACACACACACACACACACACACACACACACACACACACACACACACACACACACACACACACACACACACACACAGAAAATATCCAGGTTAGGCTATGCTGTATTATATATATCTATGATTATATATATGTAGATCCTGTAGTGTGGTTTTGAAAAAGTGTATTTTGGGAAATAAATGACATCACAACACAATTAGTTTGTATTTTAATGCACCTAAATGTGCATTTATGTCTTTAAAAAGCTGTTTAAAGTTGAGGTTGAATCACCCATCCTGAATTCAGATTGGAAAGTAACTAAAATGTGATTATCAGTGACTCGTGGAGGATGGCTGCTTATACTGAGCCAGGATTCTCTGGAGGTTTCTTCCTGTTAAAAGGGAGTTTTCCTCTCCACTGTCGCTATATGCTTGCTTAGTATGAGGATTGCTGTAAAGTCACTGACACTAGTCAGTGACTTGATGCAATTTGCTGGGTTCCTTATTTAGGAAACTTTTTTTTTTCTGATTGGCTTAATGAACTGACCTGTATTGGAATGTTTATTATGTGAAGTGCCTTGAGACGACTCTTGTCGTGATTTGGTGCTTTATAAATAAACTTGAATTGAATTATAACAGTTGCATCCTGGACCAGAAGGTCTGATCGACATGTACAAGCTGAATTCTCTTTAACCCCATAACGCCGGTTGTCACAAATTTGCATCGAACCTGCATTCGCTCCAAATGCAACCAAAATACTGCATGTACCTGAAAGAAAATCCTCAAGTGGAGAAAGTTTTAGAATTGAAAACAAATTCAGGCGTAAGGGGTTAAAAAATAACACTGGATTTAAAGAGCAAGTCACCCCCAAACCAAGTTTTTTTTCTGATAAACTATATAAATGCGTGTCTAATCGTGCTGCAGACACGTGTCGTCAATAGTTTCGCACTTTAGTGCATTTTAGGTAAAATTTTAATTTTCTGCCTAAAACTGTCAGTGTTGTGCCGTTGTCAGGTAAAAACTCTGCACTGCATTTGAATTTAAATCTGCCATCACTATTGGCTAAGAGGTACAAAATGACGTTAGCTGGTACATTATGATGTCACAATGTTGTTGTCAGCCTGTGTGTGTGTGTGTGTGTGTGTGTGTGTGTGTGTGTGTGTGTGTGTGTGTATTTGTTAGCGGCTCCGCCCTCTCGGTTTGCTAGGCAACAGCATTTGTAGCATTTTTCAAACAGGAAGTGGGAGTGGAGTTAGAATCTGGTAGGGGGGTGACTTGCTCTTTAAAGAAACGAGGAAATGGTCCACATGTAGCACTGAACACAAACATACGAAGATGCCCCATGGACTGGTGCTGCTATAGTGGCTGGCCACCATCTTGGATGGGTTTCTATGCACACCCACTGCATTTATTTTTACTGAGGAAGGTGCTACCTAACTAAAAAAACACATTTTATTTTGATTTTTCACAAAAATCAGACCTATGTTATGGCACGATAATTAAAATATAAATATAATGAAACATAAAAAAATATATAATCCCAGCAGGTTGACTAGAACAGTCAGTGATCTGTTTTCAATGGTGCGCCAGTTGTTGAAGCCGAACAAAAAACGTTTGTAGTAGTCCGCTCTGCGTCGACCCCAGATGGGTTTGGAGAATGAGGAACCCATCCAATATGGCGCCGATGCTGTTACACTCTCCAGCACCCAATGGGACGTCTACGTATTCATGTCTTTGGCACTGAACCTCAATGTGCCACAAGTTTCTTCTAAATGATGGTCCTACCTGCATAAATACGATAAACTAAAAATATGAAATACACACACTCTGCTCTGACACATTCAGGAGAATTTAAAAAAAACTCGGCGTGTGTCTCACGGAGTGTATCTGTAAACAAATATAAAATATTTCATAAAGTGAAGCAGCCAATACTTGCTTGTGATTTTGTTTATTTGCACATGAAATGGTTATTTTTTGGGGGGGGGGGTTAAATGCTTTTTATGACACAATTTATTGAAAAATGTTTGTGAAAATTTCCTTTTCAGCTTTCTGGAATTCCTTTTGTACTTGGATGTATTTGCCTTGGTTTGTTTTTATTGACCTGTTTACAGGTGAAAGAAAAGGTGGAGGCTACTTTTCCCAACCTCATCACAAATGCTCACGTGAAGTCTAACTGCCCTGCTAAGTTTTCTGATTGCACATAATTTCCTTCATTTAAAAGCATCATTTGTTTATTTATTTATTTGTTTATGTGGTGTTTATCATAAACACCACATCGAGTGTGCATGGGGATTATTTAGCTAGACGGATCTAAGAGTCTCATTTTGGCCACTTCTATGTTCGAGTTAGCTCCCACATTCCCAGAAAGGACTCACTGTTGAAACTGCTTCATAAAATATTTAAATCCGTTAACTATCTTTTCATTTTTAGCTGTAAATTTAAATTAGGTTAAGCATAATCGTCTGAAATAACTTTAGATAAGCTGTTAGTTTCCTTTTGACCTTGTAAATGAGCAGTAATCCCTCAGATAGTAAAATGTGTTGTTCCATCAGATGATTTTCTAAAGAGGTGGAGCGGCGTGTGAGCGGCGTACCTGAATTTTTAAAGTTGTCTCTGTCGCTGTAGGAAAACGCCTCCATGTCACCGTTGCAGTACATTTTACAGAGTCCCAGCTCCTCCACGGCTCGCTGCAGCGTACAGCGTGGTGCCGACACCACGATGATGTCACCAGTGGCGTCCTCGCCCGGATGGGCCATCAGGTCGGCACCTGGAACGGGACCGTTACGAACTTGGATTCTTGTGAAAAACATAATTTTTTTCTATTTTAAACATGTAAAAAATGAATGAATGAGCAGCTGCTGGCCCTTGGATAACATGTTTACCGTTGCTTTTTCTAAATAAACAAAAACAGTTTTAAAAGTTCATAAACACATTTTTCATCAAGTCGTCAATTATCACTCAACTCAACCTGCTTTTGTTTATTTTTATAGAACACATCTGAAAAACTAACATTAACCAAATCAACATGAACAAAACTCCAAAACATTACAAAAAACAGAGAAGAAGAAAAGTTAAAAATAAAAACTAACCTGAGGTAAAAGCGAGTGAGTTTTAAATAAGTCGCATTTAACAACAAAGCCTCTCTGATCTTGATGGGTTAGGGTTAGCGTACGGCTGTAGTAATCCATCAGATCCCAGAAAGCACCGAAACCCCGACCCTCAACTACGGGCACGGACGTAATTTTCACTTTAGAAGTGGAGGGGACACGGGGGGTGGGGGTGGTTGGTGGGGGTGGGTGGGGTGGGGGGGGGTATCTTTACAGTATGTTCTAATGGGAAACAGGCTTCAACACAAACGGTTGTTTTCCGCTTGGTCCTAGAGCTCAACCAGTGATACTGTAATATAGCGTAATGTTGTTTTTTGGATGGTAAAAAGTGCAGGGGTCAAAACTTGACTTTGGAAAAAGTGGGGGGGACATGCCCCCACCCCCAAAATTACATCCACAACAACGGGGTAGGAACCCTGTAACGGTCAAATACTTCACCAACGTTTCTCTGGCCCACTTGAGCCGGATGCTTTTAGATCAGGGGTGGGCAATCCTGGTCCTCCAGGGCCGCTATCCAGCAGGTTTTAGTTGTTTACCTGCCCCAACACACCTGATTCCTGGATGAATCACCTGTTCAGCAGCTCATCAGGCTCTGCAGCAGCCTGTTAATCACTAGTAGATTCAAACCAGGTGTGTTTAAGCAGAGAAACAAGTAAAACCTGCTGGACAGCGGCCCTCGAGGACTGGGATTGCCCACCCCTGTTTTAGATGTTTCGGTCTGCGATCGTTCCCGGAAACCATTCGACTGTTGCTCATAAAAGTTTGGTCTGCTCTGTCTCTGTTGCAGAAAACGAATCCTCACCTCCATCTTTCTTAGGGGTTCCAATCAGTTTGATGAGCCAGCGCTTGGTCTCTGGGACCACCTTCACCCCGAGCTTCACCAGAACCAGCGGTTCCACTCGGTCCGAGGCGCAGCAGGGGCAGCTGACTTTGGTCCAGCTCGGTAAAAAGGAGGCGGTGCTGAGCTTGGACTGCTTTCCTCCTGCAGCTTTTCCCTCCAGCAGCTGGGACGGCTGGCTCCACCCATCAGGTACACCTTCATCATCACCCGCCTTACTCATGGTGAGTCTGAGAGGAAACGGGGAATACGAAATTCATCCTCCATCTTCACAGCTAACTGGTTAAAATTTAGATGACTCGAATCAATCAGCTCATGGAGAATTATTCATGATGTCATCTGAAGCTCAGAACTTTTTAATGCCATCATTATGTTTTAAAGTCTTTAGAACATTTTATTTGACCCTGGTTTGGTTCTTCTCCATTCTCAGATTAAATCCTCTATTGTTACATCATCATCATCATCATCATTGCTAAGCTGAGTCCCATTCTGTCCCGCTCTGAACTTGAGACAGTTCTCCACACCTTCATCTCCTCACGCTTAGACTACTGTAACTCTCTTTTCACGTGTCTGAGCAGAACCTCCCTGAACCGTCTACAGGTGGTTCAGAACGCCTGTGCTCGGCTTCTGACCAAGTCCTCCAAACACACCCACATCACCCCGCTTCTCCTCCAGCTTCACTGGCTGCCAGTCAACTTCAGGGTTCATTTCAAGGTCCTGGTTCTGGTCTATAGGGCCTTACATGGACAAGCACCATCTTACATTGGTGATCTTCTTAGTCCCTACACCCCCAGCAGGTCCCTGAGGTCCAGTGACCAAAGCCTACTGGTTGTGCAGCACCAGGCTAAAGGTCAAAGGCGACAGATCATTTGCTGCTGTGGCCCCCAGACTCTGGACCTCTCTCCCCCTGAGCCTGAGATCAGTGGACTCAGTGGTCTCCTTTAAAAAGCAGCTGAAGACTCACTTGTTCAAGCTGGCTTTTGTATGACCTTCTTCACCTCTCTCTCTTTATTCTGCTCTCCCCACCTATTCCACCTTCCTCAGGATCCACTGATTTCCCTCTTTCCTGTTCACTCTCTCTCTTTCTTAACACTTTTTAATCACAATTGCCTATTTTTGCTCATTTTAAATATATTTTTAAACATTTTCTAAATTCTTTTTTTTATATTTTTACATTTTTCGTTTTTGTGAAGCGCCTCGTGATTTTTATCTTGAGAGGCGCTATAGAAATGATATTTTCTTCTTCTTTTTTCTTCTTCTTCTACTTCTTCATGATATATTTATTTAAAGTCAGATTACGGCTCTAATTGTCATTTTCATCATTTCTTCTGTTATAACAAACAATTCCTTGCGGAGCTTTTAGATGATCATGAAACCATAAAAAACTCATGTTTCATCTTTTATTTCCACTCTGGCTGCAACCTCATGACACCCATCTGCTTCAGGAAGCTGGGGCTACTTAAGCTCAACATTAAGGTTCAGATCACATTACTTGTTTCCTGACAGCGTTGTGTTTCTGACCCGTTTTGACGACTCTCTCCGACGGCGTCAGGCAGAACAGAAAGTGTCTCTGTACTTCCTGGGATGAGTCTAAACGGTGTCGGCCGTCACAGAAACATTTAGGGGTGAAAGAGAGGATGACATGCTACACCCAGCAGGGCTCTGATGATGAGGTTCTGGTCTTCAGTCCTCCGCCGGGCCCTCCACCAAACTCCTGAGTCAATGCCAACAAACGGAGAGCCCAACATGAAGACGGGAACATCTGCTGAGCAACACGGAAAAGTACAAAAAACCCTCTCTGCACACACTTACCCAGCCTCAGAGTGGTTCCGCCCAGCTTTCCCTCCTGATGTAGTTATGTGTGCATGTATGTGTGGGTGTGTGTGTGTGTGTGAACAGCAGGAATGCAGAACTCCCGGAGGGTGTGGAGGCTTGTTTGGTTTTATTCAGACTCCTCCCTGCAGCAGCTGCAGCAGCTGCAGCTCTGGGTCCTACTGCACCACCTCAGAGTTCAACCCCACACACAGATGTTCTAGAATGAAACCCAGACTCCGGTAAGGGTCAGATGTCCCATGGTGAAAGTGTCAGAATGACCAATGGAGTCGAAACAAATTTTAAAGATGTTATGACCGCGTTATAACAGCAGGTATCGTATTCTCACCTTTACATCAGTATGAACTGAAGCGCCACCTGCTGGAGGTTCATGTACAAAAATTATTACATGCATGTTTTCCTCATTTATGGGCAAACGGAAATCTCAACGAGTTAGAGTGCGCCCTTTGTAAATTTAAATGAATTGCATGACATACACAGCTCAGCCAAATAAAAAGCCTCCACCTGGATTTAACTAAGCAAGCCTCCTATTGGATAATTACTGCAACAAGTTATTTAACCCAACTGGTGCAGTGAGCTGCTTCTCATTTCCTAAACGACCAAGTGGAAAGACACATCTGGTGGTGGTGGAAAAGATGTTAGTCTGTGTGAGAAGGGTCAGGTCACTGGCATCAAGCAGAGAAAACATCTAAGGAGATGCAGAAACGACTAGAACTGGGTTCAGAACTGTCCGACGCTTTATTAGAAACTGGTCTGAGTCCAGATGGACCCTGTTCCAGAGTGATGGCGCATCAGGGTAAGAAGAGAGGCAGGTGAAGTGATGCACCCATCATGCCTAGTGCCTACTGTACAAGCCTGTGGGGGCAGTGTTATGATCTGGGCTTGCTGCAGGTGGTCAGGTCTAGGTTCAGCAACAGGATGTGCTCCAAGAATGAGGTCAGCTGACTACCTGAATATCCTGAATGACCAGGTTATTCCACCTTCCCTGATGGCACGGCCACATTCCAAGATGAATGTCAGGATTCATCAGGCTCAGATAGTGAAAGAGTGGTTCAGGAAGCATGAGACATCATTTTCACACCACAGAGTCCAGACCTTAACCCCACTGAGAATCTTTGGGATGTGCTGGAGAAGGCTTTGTGCAGCGGTCAGACTCCACCGTCATCGATGCTAGAGCTCGGTGAGACGTTAATGCAACACTGGATGGAGATAAATCTGGTGAAGCTTATCAAAACAACGCCGCAGCGAGTGTGTGTCGTAATCAAAGCTAAGGAGGTCCAACCAGATATTAATGTATGACCCTTTGTAGGTAGCCGGGGTGCGTGTGTGTGTGTGTGTGTGTGTGTGTGGGGGGGGGGTCGGGGTCGGGGGGGGGGGGGTGGTGGAGACATCTTGGAGCCTTTCATGTGTTCAGGCGAAGGATGTGTAGTTACATATTCTTTCCAGAACATAAACAGCAAATCACACCAAATAAGAAAAAAAAATTTTTTTTTGAAAAAAAAAAAATTAAAAAAAGTCAAATAATAATGTTTTATACATTTTTGAAAGGAAGATGAGAAATGGCATTTGAGAACATTACAAATGAAAAGCCATGTTAAAAAAAACTATCTTCTGGTAGCAAGTTGTTTTTTAATAAAATAATCTTTTTTTTTTCTTTTTTTTTTACCGTGTCCTGTCTGGCTGTGAAGCAAACAGAATTGATGTCTGAATGCTGGTGACAAGCCTTACAGATTTACTCTCAGGTGGAGCATCAAAGCGTCTGCTTTTCATGTCACGCCTGATACTTAAAACTTTATTGTTATTGTTTTTGAATGCTTTTTAATTCCGACCAGACACGGAGTCAGAGGTGAAAGAGAAAGGAAAATACAAAAGGTGGGGAGAGGGGGGGTCCACAAAAATAAACAATAGTCAACAAGAGTCTGCTTCTAGACCTGCAGAAAGATAAAGAATAGAAAAAAATGGGACAACAACACATCAGGAGCAAGCTATCACTGCGTCAACTTGATGAGGAAATGTAAAATCAACATTGTTTAACTGAACAATCACACGATAATAAATCACAGTGCATTTAGTGGCAACCACAGCCTTAAGACCTGTGTTGAACGTGCCCAAGCCCATACTTATGAGAGCACCATGTGAGCACCTGTGTGTGTACACGCGCTTGTTTATGTAAGGTTTCTCTATAGGAGCATCCAATAGAGAGTGTGAGGGGCCACAGATCTGCCCCCCAAAGATGTGTAGGAGATGGAGGGAGCTCCAAGTCCCAGAGATCCAGGAACTGACCCAGAGCACAGGAACTCCAGGGAGACTGCAACCAGAAAGGCCCCTGTCCCCCTCGAGAGGCACAGAGGATCGCCCCAGGGGGGCACAACCAGCAGCAGGCAGAGTCCCGGGAGATATCAGCGGCAAGCCCACAGGCCCGCCCGCCGCCTCCCACCCCCTAGCTGGCCCAGCCTGGGACCCAGTGACCCGGGACTCAGGGGCGACCACCCCCGCCAGGGGACCCAGCAGAGCCCAGGGACCCAGACCCCATCAGACAGCCACCGGGATTGATCAAGCAGATGCCAAAACTCTTAAACCCCCTGACCCGGGAGCCACGAACACTCAGGCAGACCAAGGCACCATACGCCACACCAGGTGTGGCAGGGGGAGGGGAGACGAAGATCTATATCATAAAAAGAAGTCCCAGGAGAAGGGAGGAGTCAAAGGCCCCACCTGACATATACAGTCATACACAAACACAGTCACACACTCCCTCCCTCATGCTCATACATACACATACAACCAAAGACTTACAAAAGTGCACGCCGGACACCCACTCATGCTCCCCATACACACCCTATTCACTCTGGTCCCAGTACTGCTGTACATGGGGTACAACCATCACCGGTTACCAGAGTTCAACCCTTCCTGCTGGGGTGCTGATGAGCAGGCTCCCCCGCCCAATGCCGAGCAAAATGACCCACCACCCCAGACCCCAACCACACGGCCAGATCTCCCTCCTAGCCTCCAGCCCCAGGAAGCCAAGCGACAACAGAGGTGGCTAAGACCCCTAGTCTCCCTCCACCTGCTCCAATATAGTGTTGTTGTGTGTTGATGAGGTGTATTCATTGGCTGTGGTGAGCGGGCAGTGCGGGCGTTGTCTGGCCTATGCCAGCTGATGCCACCGCACCACCCCACCTGCACCCACAGCCCTCTGTGTCTAAGTGCAGTTTAAAATTGGAAGTGGGCACCGGCACTCGGGATGAGGCAGAAAGATCCCCTGCCAACTGCCGTTGAATGTGCTCACTCCCAAGGCCCTAAGTGTGTGTTTGTGTGGAATGTCATTGGTGGAAGTGTTTAAGGTGCAAATATAATTGGAGGGCAGGTTGCCACAGGAATGCAGAAATGGGGTCCATTACTTCCCTGACTTGTCCATCCCCCAAGGTCCTACGTGCATGTTTGTGTGATGATGTGAGGGAGCAGGAGGAGAAAAATGTGTGGGGATGGGGAGGAATGGCTGGTTGAGCTTTAATAAAATAATCTTAAGATAGACTCTTAATTCAATTAAATTAATTCATTTGTTAATTCAGTTGGTTGGTTCTTCTGTCTCATTAGGAGCTAGCTGTCGTACCGGTTTTTGACCAGCAGGTGTCACTGTTGCTGTTTATGGTTGAGTTAATGTTAAAAAAGGTTTTTTGTTGAACTTCATACATTTTTTAGGCAGATGAATGTTTGAATGATTGTCGGGCATCTTGCAATTTTATTATTATTGTGAAAATTATAATTAATGGTTATTAATATGTGTCACTTGACAATGTTCTGTAGGTTTTAGATATTTTTGGTATTTTTAATAGTTTACTTGCAATGGTGACACAGGAATTAAGTGCTCACCCCGTAATTGGAAGGTTGCAGGTTCAAGCCCCACCCACACTAGTCACTGTTGTGTCCTTGGGCAAGACACTTAACCCACCTTGCCTGCTGGTGGTGGTCAGAGAGACCGGTGACGCCTCTGTCGGGGTGCCCTAGGGCTACAGTGTAGCTCATCACCACCAGGTTGTGAATGGATGAATGACTGATTGTGTTGTAAAGCACCTTGGGGGGTTCCAGGACTCTAGCAGGCGCTATATCAAATACAGACCATTTATCACAATTTACACAATCGTTTCACTTAAACTATTCATTCATGATTTTAGCACTTTCATGAGACAAAGAAGTGAAACTGTAGTTTTGTGTGTGCGTGCGTGTGTGTGTGTGTGTGTGTGTGTGTGTGTTGTCATGTACTGATATTTGATTTGTGACTATGTCTTAAGGGGAGGACTTTTGAACCGGATGTAAATGAGACCGGAAGTGGGGCGGGGGCATAAAGTGGCCGGGGAGAAAGAACACATGAAGGTTGTGTAATAAAGGATCCAAGAAAGACCGTGCTTCATGTCCTGATTTAATTCAGAGTGCTCCATCTAATTAAGTAGTAAGGTGGACACACAACAATGGCGACGAGGATGACACGAACAAGATTTTGTTTTTGGGAGAAGTAGACCCGGCGGCGGCACGAGGTTAGCGAAAACTTGTGGGCTAACATGGAAAAGTCAGGTGTTCAACCGTTCTCCTGCTACACTGATCCAGCAACGCTCGGACCGAGATGGACGCGGTGGTTAACATCCTTCGAGTTGTTTGCTGATGGGAAAGGTCTTATTTTGGCTGATGATGCTACGGACGCTGTCAAACAGCGGAGACGCGCTCTTCTACTGCACTTGGCTGGACAGGACGTACAGGACGTCTTCTCCACTCTACCTCGGACGGGAGGAGCGGCGGATTACGCCGCTGCGGTGACTGCACTTAACACTTATTTTGTTCCTCAGGTGAATGCGGCATATGCACGCCAAACTTTTCACAAATTATCCCAAACACCAGGAGAAACTGTGCAACAATTTTGTACACGTTTGAGGCGAGCTGCAAAAGACTGCGACTTTCAAGGTGACAATGATAACCAGATAAGGGACGCTATCCTGAATAAATGCACTTCTGAATATGTACGGAGAAAGCTGCTGGAGGAAGGTCCAGGCTTAACGCTGACTCGCGCGTTGGAGGTGGCTTCTCACTGCGAACGAGTGGAGGAGCAAATGGCGGCGATGAGCGGTACCGGGGAAAGGAAAGGAGAGAACACGGTCAGCCGGATTTTTACAGCAAAGAAAGAGAAGAACCACAGACCAAGAGGACAAATGAAAGATGATGCCAAGACAGACAGGCAGTGTTACAGGTGTGGTTATACTGACCACAGGGGCAAAGATCCCAAATGCCCAGCACGAGGACAAACATGCCACAAGTGTAATGGTAAGGACCACTTTTCGAAGATGTGTCGTACAAAGAGACAAAGGAAACAAAATGTGAATGCTGTTGAACAGGATGATTATGCATTTGTTGTAAATGATGATAATTCACCGGAGAAACTTACCTTTTCTGTTGGGGGAATAGAGTTGGAAATATTAGTCGACTCGGGAGCTACAAGTAATGTGATGGGAGAAAACATATGGGAAAAGCTAAAAGCTAAAAAGATAAAGTGTCATTCATATGTACCCAAAGAGCAGAGGAATTTATATGCATATTCATCAGCACAGGCACTCTCGGTTAAAGGTGCATTCAGATGTGAAATCAAGATTGGTGACAGAACTGAAGAGGCTGAATTCATTGTGATTAGAGGTAATGGTGAACCACTCTTGGGGAAAAAGACTGCCATAAAGTTAGGAGTGTTGAAAATAGGTGAAAATGTGGCGGCTGTCACAGATTTAAAACATACTCTTAAAGAAAAGTATCCAAAAGTGTTCAAAGGAGTAGGGAAACTAAACACCAAACAGATCAGCCTGTACATTGATCCAAACGTGAAACCAGTAGCACAGCCACTGAGACGCATACCTTATCATTTGAGGGATGCAGTGGAGAAAAAGATCAATGAACTGATTGACATGGACATCATAGAACGTGTGGAAGGACCTACACCTTGGGTAAACCCTGTAGTGGTGCTTCCAAAGAAAGGTGACAAAGATATCAGAATGTGCTTAGACATGAGAAAAGCAAATGAGGCAATAATCAGGGAAAGATACCCCATACCCACGGTGGATGAAATCTTGCAAGGACTAAACGGATCTGCAATCTTCAGCAAACTCGATCTCAAGTGGGGATATCATCAACTAGAGCTTACCCCGGAGTCAAGAGAGATAACTACATTTGCAGTGCATAACGGGGTATACCGATACAAAAGGCTGATATTTGGAGTCTCATCAGCTAGTGAGCAATATCAGCATGAGATCGCCAATGCACTAGCTGGTATTGAAGGAGTTGAGAACATTTCAGATGATGTAATCATACATGCACCAGACCAGGAAGCCCATGACAAGCGCCTGCATGCTGTGATGAAGAGACTCTCTGACTGTGGCCTGACACTAAACGCAGAGAAATGTCAGTTCAACATGGACAGACTTGTGTTCATGGGAATACTGCTTACGCAGAAAGGCATCGGCCCAACTGAAGAAAGAGTGAGAGCTGTGGTGGAAGCCCGAGAACCAAAGAATGCTACTGAGGTGAGAAGCTTTCTTGGACTGGTCGGTTTCAGTAGTAGGTTCATACCACAGTTTGCTACACTCTCTGAGCCGCTTAGACGTTTAACTCGAAAGGAAGTGATGTTTACATTCGGGCCAGAACAAAAGCAAGTGTTCGAAAGACTAAAGGCTGAGTTAGCTAGAGCAGGTACTCTAGCATATTTTGACAAAGAAGCCCCAACTCGTGTCATAGCAGATGCAAGCCCTGTAGGCCTAGGCGCAGTGTTAATACAAACACAGAATGGAGAAGAAGTACCAGTGTGCTATGTAAGTCGGAGTCTAACAGACTGTGAGCGAAGATACTCTCAAACAGAGAAAGAAGCTCTAGCACTGGTATGGGCATGTGAGAGACTACATCCGTATGTATATGGCAGGAAGTTTGACCTCATCACAGACCACAAGCCCTTAGAGGTCATATACAGTCCGAGATCTAAACCTTGTGCACGCATAGAAAGATGGGTTCTACGACTGCAGCCATATGATTATAAAGTAGTACACATTGCGGGAAAACAAAACATTGCGGATTCATTGTCAAGACTGCTCTCTGATACCACGTCAAAAGAGGTACACAAGCATGAATCTGAGGAATATGTGAGATTTGTGGCAGTTAATGCTACTCCAAAAGCACTCACAACAAGAGAGGTTGAAGAAGTCTCTGCTACAGACTCAGAATTAACAGAAGTGCGAAGAGCTATTGACAATGGACACTTTGAAAAATGCAAAGCATACGCGCCCATTGCAAATGAACTCTGTGTCATTGGCTACATAGTCTTGCGGGGAACTCGCATTATATTGCCAGAAAACCTCAGAGCTCAAGCGCTGTCACTAGCTCATGAAGGACATTTAGGAATCGTTGGAACCAAGCAGCATCTCAGAACAAAAGTTTGGTGGCCAGGGATGGACAAAGCTGTAGAAAAATTCTGTAAAGCTTGTCACGGATGTCAAATAGTAGCCAGACCGGATCCACCGGAGCCACTGAGAAATACACTTTTACCGGATGGGCCCTGGCGAGATGTGGCGGTAGACTTACTGGGACCGCTACCTTCAAACCACTCGATACTCGTACTGGTGGATTACTACAGTCGATATTATGAGTATGAGGTGATGTCATCTACAACTGCTGAAAAGGTCATTGACTCTATTGACTGTATATTTAGCAGACATGGGCTACCAGTTACCATCAAATCTGATAACGGCCCACAGTTCAAATCTGAGCTGTTCGGGAAATATTGTGAGACTAATGGAATTAAACATATAAGAACTACACCAAAATGGGCTCAAGCAAATGGGGAAGTGGAACGCCAAAATGCATCACTGATGAAAAGAATCAGGATCGCACAAGCGGCAGGTCTTGACTGGAAGCGAGAGTTAAGAAAATATGTAACAGTGTATCGCAGCATTGAACATCCAACCACGGGCAAAAGCCCAGCAGAACTCCTGTTCAACCGCAAAATGAGAGGAAAGTTACCGAACATCAGTGAGGCGAAAACAGCGGAGTTGGATGTGCGTGATAGAGATGCGGAACAGAAAGGAAAATCAAAGATTTATGCCGATGAACGACGAGGGGCAGAGTATTCAAACGTTGACACGGGAGACACCGTGCTGGTTCAACAAGACAAAGTGGACAAGTTTACAACACCATTCAATACAACACCACACAAAGTTGTAAGCAGAACTGGAAACCAAGTCACTATTGAATCACCAACCGGAGCTCGTTATCAACGGAATACGACACACGTGAAGAAATATGAGACAAATGGGACCCGAGAAGGACACCACGAACAAAACACTATACCTAAAAAGGAAGAAGGTGAGACACCCACAACAACTGACACCTTCACTCCAACACAAGAGGGCCCACAGGGACCAGAGAGATCAAGGAGATCGCAGAGGATTAAAAAGATACCTGAGAGGTTTCGTGATTTTGTGGTGAAATAAATCATAATAGGTTAAGTTGAAGAGGTAACTTCAAGAGGGTTAAGGTTCAAGTTGCCAGTTTATATGTGTATGTGGACATGTAAACGAGGGGCGAGACAGTTAGAAAATATAAGTGTTAGAAAGTAAGATAAGAAAGAATGTTCAAAGAAAGAAAAAAAAAAAAAAAAAAAAAAAGAAAGGTTATTAAGACCAAAGTTTGAATCTAAGAAAAAGGGGGATGTCATGTACTGATATTTGATTTGTGACTATGTCTTAAGGGGAGGACTTTTGAACCGGATGTAAATGAGACCGGAAGTGGGGCGGGGGCATAAAGTGGCCGGGGAGAAAGAACACATGAAGGTTGTGTAATAAAGGATCCAAGAAAGACCGTGCTTCATGTCCTGATTTAATTCAGAGTGCTCCATCTAATTAAGTAGTAAGGTGGACACACAACATGTGTGTCAGAGAGAGAGAGAGAGAGAGTGAGTCACCACTAGTGTACGGGGCTGGGAACCCTTTTGAGGAGCTTGAAAAGCTTTCGAGTTTGTAAAAACAGTCCGACCCTCTGAGTTTTACAGTCAGCTGCACCAACGTGAACCTTTGGAGTTCTACTGTTTAAATAAAACATGGAGATGACGAACCACTTTAAAGCTTTACAGAATAATATTACATTTGGTTGTAAAAGGTAAACTGGGATAACTGGCTTTCAGAAGTGTTCACCATGATCAGCTGATCAAGAATTAAGCTGGTTGTTGTTTCAACAGAAGGAAGTTTGATAGCAGCTGCTTCTCATCGTCTTTGGATCAAGATGCTGATTCTGACTTTCCTCTGATGCAGAACACGTTAGACATGTAAACCGATGGGAAGGTGCTGAGGACACAAATATGAAAAATCAGACTAACCTGGAGTTTTTCCAACAGGTGAGAATGATCTTTTTTATTTATTTAAATCCATTCCAGTTACTATTTAACCTTCTGCAGCATCTTTAACGGGCTGTCAGCTCAGACGCTCTCCTTTCTTTTAGTTCATGAAGCACATTTCGTGTGATGGCGGCTCCCGCCACGATCCTGAACAGGAAAAATCTGGTACAACAGCGGCTAGCGCTACACATCTCATCCTAGCAGAACAGAAAATGTTGTGATCATTTAAAAGAACCACGCCACCTTTAGGTTTGTTTCCATTCGTGTGTCGTTTCTGTGGCGTGAGGCTGTTCTTCTAGGAGTAATATGAAAGACACAAACTGAACCCTGTTAAATCTCTAAACTTTAGATTTTCAGGATGTTAAACATTTTCAATCATCTCAAATGAAAAAGATTTAATTTAGTAAAACTACACATGTGATATTATTTCCTCACGAGAAGTACACCCAAATCCTTATTTTGGCTGCATTCTTGCCTTTTCCTGCCTCAGCTTCAAATCTTCAGTGTGAACAGGCGGTAGTTTGTCATCAGGAGATCTGGGCGCTCTCGGAGTACCCGAAGAGGGCCCAGGTTCGTACGGTTGCGTTAGAGGAGGCTGTGGAGGAAGCTTAGCCGCATTTGACATCAGACCGACACACGCAACTAGCAACAGATACTTTGTCAGTCCTGAAAAATGAACGTTCTAGACTGTAGACCGGCACAGGCGCGCCCTGGAGGGCCCTCTGTCGACGCGCAGGTGCAGTCAGAGAGATCAGGGTCAGCCAGTAGTAGAACACGGCTACATTCAACCCCCCCCTTTGGTAGGTGAGTCACCAACCTCAGGGCTGGAGGTCATCCGCGCCAGCTGTATTGGAGTAGGGTCAGTGATCTCGTCGGCCCCCCTTCGGCAGGTGGCGTCCCCACCGCAAGGTACTGGGCATCAGCTGGAGTCTCAGCGCCACCATCAACCCCCCTTCGGCAGGTGGTGTTCCCTCTGCAGGGTGCGTAGTCTCAGGTGGAGCTCCACTGCAACCGTCAACCTCCCCTAGGGCAGGCGGTTTTCCCACCCCCGGGTGGAGCGATCCTGCTGCAGAGACGACACAGACTCTGTGGGTGTCACTGACCTTGGAGGTACTGGAACGACTGGTCACTCTGGTGTCGCCGTTGCAGTTAACAACACCTAGAGAGGGAATGACTTGAGCACGGAGCTCATGAATTTATTTTTAGGCCTACATCCAGGAAAAGGTAGCCCATCATCGTCATCAGGCTCTGCTCCTCTCCATGAAGCTAGTCTTTGAGCTGAAACCCACCTCACCTGAAGGTAGGTCACCCACGCCCACTTTCTCCTAGTTGTGAGCACAGAGCAGTTGATGACGATTGCATTAATTCTCCACCGGCACCAGAGTGGATATTCTGATTACCGTATTTTCCAGAGTATAAGTCGACTTATGGGTGGACTGGGACCAAAATTTGGCCCTGGCATTTTTATGAACCGTCGGCCCTCGACAGGGGAGGTTGCTGCTCGCAACTCATCAATCCCGCAAAATATGGGGGGGGGGGGAGACAGGGTGTTGTGTGCACTGCTCGCGGACTGTCTCTATAACCGCATGTGAGACGGGGGCTTGGTTCGGGATGGCCCAAGCTGGGCAAGTGGCCCGCTTGGCTAAGCGGGCCACCGGGACAGTGCCAGAATGCCAGATGTGCCAGTCCACCCCTGGCACCAGCCATAAAATGTATAATGAAGAAGAAAAACACATATGTCACATTTTGGGGGGAAATTGTATTATTTTTCTTACAAAATCTGAGACCAAGCATTTCACATTGCAAGACAAGTACCGGTAACTAACAGAATAAACAACGCGGGCGCAGCAGCGCGCCACGGTCTCCAGCAGAGGATGCCGGTGTTTGAAACCCTCCCAGCGGGACAGGGGAGCTCATCCCTAGGTTGAAGCCAGCCAGCAGCACCCCGCCACAGGCTGCAGCAGGTGATGGAGGGGCAGAGGAGCTGAAACCTGGACCGGAGCCGGCCCGCAGAAGCGCAGTTTACATAATTTGGTGTAGAAGTCGCAGGACCAGCTAGACTGTGCAAAAAAGTGCGACTTATAGTCCAGAAAATACAGTAATTACTTCTGCATTGAGGACAAAACACCGCCGTAGAAATCACGAGTCCTGTCCACAAAGACGCACACACTGGCCAGCTCAGGACCGACTTGGTAGCTCAGTAGTTCGAGTAGCTGACTTGGGATGCTACACAGGTTCGACTCCCGAGCTCAGCAGTAACTTCTTTTCTTCTTTTCTGCTTGAGTCCTCAGCCCTTCTGGAGGAGACGAGCTGAAGATCTGCCTGTCGATGACGAGACGTCCAGCTGTTGGGTCGGTTTGTCGGTCGTCGTCCTCTGCAGGGGTCTACGGAGCCAGACCCGCATCTGGTAATGGATTTAATGGATTTACATACTATACATATTATTACTTAGATTAGCCATTTTTATATTTTGCTTGTTTTTACGTTACTGTATTTTTGCACAACTCTGTTGCTGTGAAGCTCGCACACAAGAATTTCACTCGCATGTACTGTACCAGTGTACCTGCACATGTGACGTGACGATAAAAGTGATTTGATTTGATTTGACACTTGCCAGAATGATGTTTTCAACCCTTTATTGGTAAATATTAGGACTAATATATATATGTTTTTTTATACAGTCTTTTTATTTAGCTGGTGTGAGTCCATGTGAGGTGAGCAGAGTAAATCCACTAAAATCTTTGACCAAATTCAAACTATTTTGCAGAAAATAATTGATAAAACAAAAATATAAAAAGATAATCTGCCTCAGCTGGCTACATAAATTACTGCCGACACCAGGAGCCGAAGCGGTATCAGGACATGGTTGAACCACCGGACCACAGAGACCAATACAACAGCAGACTTGCCTTAGATGCTGTTGACGGTGCGTTTTGTCAGAGTGGGCGGAGCTTAACTGAAACCATTTCTTTTCCAGGTACAAATTCAGACTGGTGAAAATGACTCGTTTTTTAAGATAAATGACATCAATAGTGCCAATGGGGATTTTTGCCATAGATTGTGCCCGCCTTTGCTCTAAGTTTTAAAATAACACGATCTTTAAAGAGCAAGTCACCCCCAGATCTACTTTTTTTTCTTAAACAATATAAATGTGTGTCTAATCGTGCTGCAGACACATGTAGTCAATAGTTTTGCACTTTAGTGCATTTTAGTTAACTTTTAACTTTCTGCCTAAAACTGCCAGTGTTGTGCCGTTGTCAGGTAAAAACTCTGCACTGCATTTGAATTTTAATCTGCCATCGCTATTGGCTAAGAGGTAGCCTAGAACGTTAGCTGGTACCATATGATGTCACAATGTCATTTTGAGCCTGTGTGTGTGTATTTGTTAGCGGCTCCGCCCTCTCAGTCTGCTAGGCAACAGCATTTGTTGCATTTTTCAAACAGGAAGTAAGAGTAGAGAAGGACTCTGGTAGGGGGTGACTTGCTCTTTAAGCATAAAAAATGGCAATGCATTGATTCAGCAGCTTGTAAAACTAAAGGAAAATAAGTTTTGTTCTCAACTTTCACACATTAATTAGTGACACCTTGAATAATATATTGTCAGCTAATAATTATAAAAGCTAAATTTACCCAGGTTATTCTAATTCTGTTCATGTTTATATAAAATACTTAACACAACTACTATAACAACCAGTTGTTTTAATGACCTGTCATTTATCTTGAGAGTAAAAAGACCTGCGCTAGATTCCGTTCCGACATCAGTGATTTAAAATAGTTTTTCCGTTTCTGCTTCACAAATAAGAGTTAATCATTTTCAGGGAAAAGTTTCGTCACTTTCTTACACTTTTTATTTTACTACATGCTCCTAAAATAGCCTTTTATATGAAGACATTTGTTCCAGGTTTACTAGGTGAGGTCTACAGGAGCACACTGGTAACGGATTTATCTTTTGACTGAATTATTTTGCATTTTTATTTGATAAAATCTCATTTCAGAATTTGACTCATAAATGCGGGGTGGAAGGAAAAGCTCGAGCCAGACCAGTATCAGAAATATACATTTATTTACAAATGGTTTGCATTGCATAGAAATTTTAAAATGAAACTGAAATAAACAGATTTAGAAGTGAAACTCCATTTAGCTGAAGGGAACGCTGAAGTTTACAGGTTTTATTTTTTCACATAAATACACATAAATAAAATCAGTGGCTTTTTTTAACAGAAGTATCCGACTTTGAAGCAGCGGTCAGGATCGTGTCACGCGATCACGCACCGATATTAGTTTATCAAGTTATTAGACATGTTTGGTTCTTAATAAGGGCCATCGCTGTGGAACAGAGTTGAAATAAAATCAGCTACAATCCTTTAAACGTGACAAAATAATTAAATTACTGTAGATGACGTGTGGTTTTTACAGCTCGTCTCTGGCAGGCGACTGGTTTTATTAGTTTTGGTCTCTCAGCCCTTTTTGTTTAACATCAAATTAAATCTTGGAGAACGTAAAAAGACGATTATGTTTCTGTGTGAACATTTAAAATAGAAGCTCTGGCTGTACATGAAGCGGTGCGAGAATGTGCGTAAAAGAAAATAACAAATCTTTGTCAAAGCGAGGCGTTTATTTGCATTAAAGCTCTGTAAAAGGTGTTATCCTCACTGTGCAACAAGAACGTAAAAAGCTTAAATTAAGTTTGTTCTGCTTGAGTCCTCAGCCCCTCTGGAGGAGACGAGCTGAAGATCTGCCAGTCGGTGTCGAGACGTCCAGCTGTTGGGTCGGTTCGTCGGTCGTCGTCCTCTGCAGGGGTCTACGGAGCCAGACCCGCAGGTGACCGGTTCAGAACTTTAACTACCAACCCTCTCTCTCTCTCTAATGGATTCACATTTAAAATGCGCCACCTCCTCTCGTATAATACTATCGATGAGTCATTCGGTCGCTTTGGGTCCAGGGAAAAGAATTCATCCAATCAGGCGTCAAACATTTCTCCAACTTTCCAATTTTTCGGGTCATTTCCGTCTCTGGAAAGATTAAAAAGGTAAAGACTAAATGCTGAACTTGAGGTTTTTTAATCAACCAACAGTAAACAGCCTGTGACCTTTGACTCCAAGATCCCCACAGCAGGAAGTCTCGAGCCTGGCTTCATGCCTTCTGCTCCGTCTCCGTGAAAAGTTCACACTCGTACCGTTTCCACCTATCCCTCCACACAAAACTTCTCTTTTGTACAAATCCTCTTAAAAATATAGTTTTTTTTTTTACACAATTTCTCGATCAAAGAGGGTAAAAGGAAAAAGTACCGAGGAAATATTACAACACTTGGAAAAATATGTGCATGTTGTGTTCAAACATCTGGAACGCCGATTCACATTAACAGTAGATCCCCCTCCTGCAGCTACGCTCAAATTTACTTAAATCCAGACGGAAAATCAAATCGACTGGTTGGAGTGACCTGACACAAATGCTGTGTTCACAGGTGCTTCAGCGAGGTGAGAGCGCAGGGAAACATTCAGAGAAGGTGGGATGAAGGTACTTCCTGGAGTGCACGCTCACTTAAACTAGACTACACCCGTCTCCACGTTCACTCACCATCCACCACTTCCTGTCCCCTCGAGCTTCTTCTAACGTTAATCTGTGTTACGAGTGATCTGGTTAAGTTCTCAGACTCATTCGTGTCCCGCCTCTGAGGCGTTCAGGTGAAAGTTTGGCTGATGAGCACCAGTTTAGATTATTAATGGCACTAAAAGGCCTCCGAACTGTGCAGAAAAGATCACGACAGGTAAAGGAGCAAAGGCAGGTTCACATGACTGAAGAGCTGAAGAAATCGTATGCTGCTATTTTAATGTGGAGAGTGGGCTAAAGAGGCCAGGTGCCTTCAACAGGTGAGCTGGTTAGGAAAGGGGGTGGCTGACGAGTCCGTGGCCCTGCAGGAGAGCCGTTTGTGTGTTAAAATTTCTCATCGGGGATGACTGTGTTGAAGGGGTGGTCCCAGAACGTGGTGGTGATTCCAAAACCTGCAGAGGAACAAAAAACACAAACAAGATGATTAAAAATGACGGCGTTGCCGAGAAGAAGAAACAAATACAAAGTTGGGGAATGCTCCGACTTTAATCACAACGTCCTTCACAATCTGTCTTCCTGTATAAACATCTACCAAAAATGTTTGAATCCCATAAGTTTCAGGTATCTTAAGGTACTTGTGAATGTTTGAAACTCTTATTGTGAAGGGGTTATGCTGCAGATGAAAGTAAAAGATCACAACCAGAACCTTCGATGGCTGTGATAAAGAACACTATTCAACTCCAATCTCCTTGTTTCCTTCCCAGGAGCCTTAAATCCGAGTCAACAGAGAGCAAGAACACTTCAGGTGAGAATTTCTAAAAACATCTCAGGTGCTTGTAGATGAAGCGATTTCCATATCCAGGACAGGAGGATGCTGCGTAACCATAACAACCATTTGTTGGAGGTGCAAACCCACCGCCTTCCAGCTCATGCATGGACATGATTGTGTGGCTAAAGCTTACAACTCCTTATAGAGAAGAGTTTTTTACCATAATGTTTCATTTACTGAGACAGTTGTCACACCTGTAAACCCAACACTCAGTTTAAAAGGGGATTTTGGTTATTTTTCTACAGTAAAGTCCATACTTGCAAGTGATGTCAAAGTAGGCGGAGTCTCTAGAAATGGGAAGATTCATAAAATGTACAGGCCAATTTCTGATATTGAAAACTGACATGTTAGAACACTACATTACCTGTGATATTAATGCAAATAGCTATAATTTTATTCAAACTCAACATCGTCTGCATTACGCTGCTGCTCCCCGCCTGAATAGTGACGGAAGTAATTCAGATGTTGGTTTGAAACAAACCATCTCTGGCTCAAAAGTAGAGGCTTAAAATGGGTGAATTAGCATTTGTGTGGCTTTTTTTTTATCTTCCATGATTGTTAGAAATACCAGAAACCAGCCACTAGGGTCTGTTAGTGAACTGGATAAGGATTGCTCCAATAAGAATACCACTTCTGGTTTCTAGATGCTCCACTCATCTGAGTGACATCACCTGCAGGTATAATTGGTAGATACATTTAAATTGTTGAGTAAGGATGAAATAATACCCGATTTTTAAATGCATTTCAGCATCATTTTAATACATTTCCACAATTTTGACAGTCAAAAGTTGTTTTGTGTGCAACTCCAGCATTGTGGCTAGCAGGAGAAAACAGAACTACATTTGTTGTGAGAAGCTGTAAAATAATCAAAGGTCAAAAGCTCGTTTTTGCTCTTAATTCAAACTTTCTACATTTTATTATTTGAAGAACTAGAACTCATTTGTGCCTCTTACACACGAGCATCAGCTCCACTCCGCCCACCCCAGCCTGGCCGCGTTCATTGCACACTGCCTTAGGAAGGCGGGTGTGATCGAGTGCATCTCCAAGCACGTGGTCAAGGCAAAGTGTGTGGGGAAGTCTGCAACTCTGCCATGTTAAACAAAAGCAGCCTGAGTAATTTTGCTTTGGAGACTCTCTAGCTCTGTCCAAATTCAGGGGTTACATGTAGCGATGTGTACCGAATTAGGTACTTTTTAAGGTACCGACTGAGCACCGATTCACGTCATTTGAAACGGTGCCTCGTTTCGGTACCCGTCCTTCATAACAAGAACTTGCCTAGACAGCTGCGCACGCGCAAGAGCGTTATGTCGTCGGTCGCTGCGAGCCAGTTGTAAACAGAGCAGCATGGTAGAAAGAACGCACGCTAAAGCTTGGGTCCACTTCACTAAATGTGATGGGTAACTGGGTGATGATGAAACCAGCGACAACGATCTAAGTGAGACATCCTCATCTTAGGCCTAGTCCACACGTAGCCGGGGTTTTTTGAAAATGAATATCCGCCCCTCCAAAAACTTGCATCCACACCACCGCGTTTTAAAAAAAAACTGTCCACACGTACCCGGATAAATACGTTGTTAAGGACATGCCAGACCTGTGGGCGGCAGTACTTCCCCCGTTCTTAACCTCGTCCGTCGTCTGTGGTCTTCCTCAAGGAGCAGTAATTCCGCTTGCAAAAACAAACAAGCAGAAAGCGCTTGGACAATTGATGGATTGGGTAGTGACAGAGCGCAGCTCTGAAGGCTTCCATGATGCCGGCTAGTGTAAACACAGGTCGCACACGTGATGTCAGCATTTTTTGTCGCAGAAAGTGACGTTGCGGACCTTAAAACTCCGGTTTTGTCCGTCCACACGCAGACACCCAAAACGGAGAAAACGCAGATCTTCACTTTGGCCGGAGTTTTTAAAAAGATCCGTTTTCGTGTGAAAAAACTCAGTTTTCGTGTGGATGACAGGCCAAAACGTAGAAAAATATCTACGTTTTGGCAGATCCCTGGCTACGTGTGGACAGGGCCTTAATCTGCTCCGGTAGGTAAATAAAATGTTTACGATAATGTTAGCTTGATTCGTTAGCTTCCGTTCTGCTAATGGTGCATTTGCTTTCTCCTCAGAACTCCGAATCTCCGACTAGAAGAACATGAACGCGCTCTAAAGTTTGGCTTCACTTTACTAAATGCGACGGGTGATTGGGTGAAGATGAAACCAGCGACAACGATCTAAGTGTGAGGCATCATCGTTTTAATCTGCTCCAGCAGCTAAATAAACTGTATAAGATAACGTTAGCTTGATATGTTAGCTTCCATTGCCGCTATTGTTATGAGCTACTGGTGCGTTCACTTTCTCCTCGGAAATTCTAACTTCCCAGTAGGAAAAATCAAAGAAAAAGGACGGCAAAAGGAATGACGATACACAGTAAATTTAGTTCACAGTAAAGATGTTTGCTTCAGTTTAATTATCAGCTTATAAAACTACAAGAACGATGTTAAAATACAAACAGTTGTATGTTATTTATCGTGATATTTATCAAATATGGTTATATATTGAGAAAAATATATATTTTATTATAAAAGAGAATTAAAATATTAAACACTCAAAAGTATCTAAAATTGATACCGTTAAGTACCGGTATCGATTCCTAGGTACCGGGAATCAGTACCGAATCGATTCATATGTCAAAGGTACCCATCCCTAGTTACATGAGGTCTGATTTAAAGACAAGTGGCGTCACAGCGCTGCAACGAAGACTGTCCTAATTCAAAGAGTGCTCAGAATGCGGTCTTGAAATCAGTTCCCTTCCCTGGATTTCGAGAACAGATACGGTGTTTTTCACCTCTATAAATCCTGAGATGCAATGTGGGACATCACAGTAACGTTTTCAGTACACCAAATTACTCATGTCACGAATCTAGCTTAAGTTGGCGTGAATTTGGTAAGAGCTTTTAGACGTAAAAATTACACTATACCAGCAGCTCAGCCTGACTTACAAAATATGCCGGTGCTACATCTGCTGTAGCTCTTCAAACAATAACAAACCAAGGAGAAAGTTTAAAACATGTTGCGCTCCATTTCTGCAGTTGCTATGTGGCAGGGGGACATCCGCCGAAGTTAGGACGGGACCATTTAAGGCTAGACTGTTCAAATCCACAGCTATTCACATCCGGTCTGACCGGACCAATGAGGACGGGTACTTATGAGCATGCAATCCCTGAATTTGGACACAGACTCTGATTTTGCATCCTGTATTGTGTCTGGCAGCAGTGTGTGTGCACACTCCTTACAGCAGTGAGAGGTAGTAAAAGGCTTCAGTCAGATCTGATTCTACCCATCAATCGAACACTCCCAACCCAGTCCAGGCGGAGTGGAGCTGATGCTAGTGTGTAAGTGCCATTAAGGTTCATTTTCAGGCAGTCTTGGGCGGTATACCGGTTCATACTACAAACCGGTGTTTATTTTGGTTATGATATGAAAATTTTCACATACCGCTATACTGGTGAATGGCCTAAACAACGTACAGAACGTTCGTAGTAGGAAAGTGTTTCAGCGGGGACTCATTTCACTGCTACACACAAACACCACAGCGTGGTGAAACCAAGAATGGCGGCTGGCGGGAGCTGTCACGGCGACATCAAAACTTCGAACACAGAAGATTTTTTCCCAAAAAGAGGAGCCACGTCTGTTGTTTGGAGGTATTTCAGGTTTAAAAGTTCAGACTTGGAGCAAACAACTATTATATGCAAATGCTGTCGAGCAACGGTGGTAGCCGGCGGGGGTTATACCAGCAACTTGCTTCATCACCTCAGCCGAAAACACGTCTTGGAATACCAAGCATGTCTCGTGCTTCGATCTGCACCCTCCACCTCCAAGGCTAAAACGGCTAGTAGCAGTCAGAGTCAGACGTCAGTTCGCTAAAGGGACTGTATTTTTAAAAAAAGCAAGCGGTGGGTCGAGATAACCAACGCAATAACGTTGGATGTTAAATCATAAAGATGGTTAATTGCACAGATTATATGCAAAATGTGTTCAATAAAAAAAGGTTTATTTTGACTGCAATATTTCATCTTTCTAGTTGTTTTTTAACTGCTTTCTTTTGACAAGGATACTTTGAGGGGGTTTCTGCATTTACCTACCTGTGACTGGACATGGAAAAACTGGTATTCTGCACATGAAGGTAAAACGGGCTATTTAAGGCCAGTCTAGTGCAGTAATTCTTTTCTTATAAAAATAATCTGGGTAATCTACTCCACAGACTATCCACCATCGGCATTTCAAAAACTCCTCTAAATTGGTCCAAATCATATCTATCTAATCGCACTCAATTTGTCCAACTGCGCACCTTCCACTCTAACCCCAAGCCAGTTACCTCTGGAGTTCCTCAGGGCTCAGTCTTAGGTCCCCTTCTCTTCATAATCTATTTACTCCCACTTGGCAATATCTTCAGGAAATTTATTCATTTTCACTGCTACACCGATGACACCCAGCTCTACTTCTCTACCCAACCAAACCCCCTGCTCCCTTCATCCTCCCTTCTCAGTTGTCTCACCGAAGTCAAATCCTGGTTTTCTTCTAACTTTCTACAGCTCAACAGCAATAAGACTGAGATCCTCCTCACTGACACCAAGTCATCTCTATCTAAGACCAGTTCCTTCTCACTCAGCTTCGACAACGCCACACTCCTCCCCACCGCCAAAGCTAAGAGCTTGGGTGTCATCTTAGACAACACCTTATCCTTCATTCCTCATATTAACAACACAATAAAAACTGCTTATTTTCATCTTCGCAATGTCAGTCGGCTCCGCCCCTCCCTCAGTCAACACTCCACTGATATTTGGGTCCACAGCCTGGTCACCAGTCGCATCGATTACCGTAATGCCCTCCTCTCCGGTCTCCCTCTAAAATCACTCAACAAGTTACAGTTAGTCCAAAATTCAGCTGCCTGGATAATCACCGAGACCTCCACTTTTGATCACATCACCCCTGTCCTGCAACAACTTCACTGGCTCCCTGTCAAATACAGAATTGACTATAAGATACTTCTTCATACCTTTAAAGCCATCCATAATCTCGCTCCCCCATATCTTTCTAATTTCCTCCACATCGTCACTCCCACTCGCTCTCTCCGATCATCATCTTCACCTTCCCTGTCTGTTCCTCGCACTCGTCTCTGTACTATGGGAGCCAGAGCTTTCAGCCACTCAGCTCCAAAACTCTGGAACGCTCTGCCGCCTGACCTCCGCAATATAAACTCCTTCTCAACCTTCAAGTCTCAACTCAAAACTCATACGTTCCGCCTGGCTTACTCACTGTAACTGTCCTCCTTCCATCGACTCTTTTTAGTCTATTATCCATTGCACTGCTCCGACTCTACCCTTGGGAATTACTCTTAGCATTTATTTCTTGTTGTTTGTATTGCTTGCTGTTCCTTATATTTTGTCTTGTACAGTGACCTTGAGAGCTTTGAAAGGCGCTTGAAATAAAATGTATTATTATTATTAATCATGGCCTTGTGAAAAATACTGTCAAATACCATAAAACCGATATAATTTTAAAATAATACTGTGATGACATTTTTGCCATACCGCCCAGGCCTATTTTCAGGAATATCTTTGGTCCAAACTTCTTCAGTAGAATCAAAGTTAAGAACTCTTGAAGTATTTTTTGATGGACCTAAACGGTACAGGAAGTGTGATGTTGTGCTGACCTGTTTTCTGGTGCTCAAAGTGATGTTTTACATGGTAGGCCTTCAGACTGTACAGGTACGTTCCTCGCTTTGGTGATCCGTAGTGAAGATAGTAGTGAATCATGTCGTACACAACGTAGCCGCACAGCCCTCCGACGAACACGGATACCCCGAGGATCTCTGGGAGCGTGCTGAGGAGAAAGATATAAAAAGTTCCCACGACTAAGGAGGCCAGACCAGGAGGGAAGACGAGCCGAGAGCCATCAAACGGAGACTGTGGAGACAACAAAATACATGATGGAGGAATACATTTTTATTTGGTTGTAAATAGAAATTATTTAGCCTTTCAACCTATTTTTCTAATGTAATAAAATATTAAATATTACTCGTGCTTATACTAATTATTCACAGGAACCATTGCAAAAGTTTGACAGCAGTGATCTGCAGGGTGTTAGCATGTGAAAGTAAGAAGGTGAACCAAGGAGAACACCAATATTAGCTGTGAGAACCTGGTTCTACCTTGTGGTGCTGCCCGTGCAGCAGAAAGTGCAGCGTGATGAGGTAGTAGTTGTGCGCGGGCGGTTTCATGTGGAAGACGAAGCGATGGATGCAGTATTCAATGAAAGTCCACAAGAACCAGCCCATCAGGAAAAACATTGGGAACATGTACTTATGGATGGGGATGGACAAGTCTGGGAACACACACACACACACACACACACACACACACACACACACACACACACACACACACACACACACACACACACACACACACCCTGGTCTGTCTAGGTATTCAAATAAAAACATGGGTTGGTAAATAGGTTGTGTTTACGCTACAGGTGTGTTACCTGAAGTGACGTCTATCCTTGAGGTGCCCTTTGCCATGGTGGTGTAGCAGTACCAGCTGAGATAGAACACCAGGGGGAGCCAAACCACCGGTACCCAGTACCTGGAACCATCAGAAATCACCTGTTTGGTTTTTATTTAAATGGAAAAATCAGAGTTCAACAAGAGGAGGCTTAATCCCACGTAGATAAAAGTGTGCCCAACTCATGACGTAGGCCTCAAGAACCAGACAGCAGCTAAAAGAAGCATTAATCCCAATCTTCACCTCAATCCAAGATTTTTGAAGCTCAGAAAATAAAATTGGTTGCGTTTCTGAGCTGAAAACAACTGCCTTTAATTTTTTAAGGTCCTGATTCCAGGGTTCAAACTGGTGCATTAAACCCTTAAAGGCCTGAATCTCAACTGGGTATTTTTTATGAAGTGCTTTAAACTAGAAATGCACAAAATATTTCCTGGTGATTAAAATTGGCCAACATTCAGCATGATTACTGTTTAACCCTCTGGAGGCAGGCGGGTTAAAACCTACCTACCTGGTTACTCCACACATATTTCATGAGCATTTTTAACGCAGAAGTACCCTGAAGGACTTAGTTGTTCATCCTTCTATCAAAACTTATTTTGAGCCTGAGAGGGTTAATCTGTGATCCGAATGTCACTCATGTATAAATTTTCATACCAGAATCATAAATATTAAAAATAATACCAACAGGTCGACCGAATTGGTTTTTCTAATGCTGATGCCGATGTGTAGGTGACACGGTCGGCCGATGGTCGATAGATACTGCTGATTGTTGTGGGTCGATTTTCATGGCCAACATCGAGACGTCTTCCAGCTTAATTTCATGCTAAACCGTTATCAACATCGGTTGATGCACAAAATTAAACTGCACTCTGAATTAAACCAACTGTTAAATCTGAACTTTATGCACTGCTCAGTGTTAAAGTCAGACACCTAAATAAAGTTGATTTAGAGTATTTATTATGCCGATGTCATTAGTGAACATAAACACTTTTAAAGGAGATTCTGCTACATCACCTGTCTGCCCAAAGATGTGCCTGACTGTAAATCGGCTTTACTCAGGACAAATATCAGCCCGATACACCGTCTACTCCTAGTTAATATGAATTAATACATTTGAATGTAATGAACATCTAACCCTAACCCTTCCCAGGTTCATTTCCCTTTGACCCGTTGGCTCAGCGTCAGTCCCATTCTGTCAAACTGAATAACGAATGTGAGTCAAATCTAATAATAAAGCTGACGAGTTTGGTTTGTTGCATTTTGTTCCTAATTAGCATTAAAATGTTTCACTAATACCACACTAATGTTTCTTATTAAAAATACAATTAAAATATTACAGCTGTTAAAAATCGTAACTGCGTTAAATGTGACTATTTTCTACACTGATGTATATTCCTCACCAGGACGTCTTGGTGCCGGCTTCCAGGAAGGCATTCCCAAAGAGTCTGATGGGTCGGTCGACTGGCTGGTGAACCCATGCGTCGTACTTCTCTCCCAGGTGACCCACCTGCCAGGCCAGGGGCTTTGTCCAGTCCACCAAATCCTAGAAATGTGTGAGAACCAGTCACAAGGGCCTCCAGAGCCAGGAAGGAGATGAATAAGGGTTTGCTCCAGCAGGTGGAGGCAGAAAGTTACAACCTTCCAGGATCAGCCAAACAGGAAGTGTGTGAACATTTTGAATCTGAGTGCGTGTTTCTCTGCAGGTTTGCTTCAGCCCAGTTTAATGACAGCAACAGTTAAAACGTTTCATTGAGGCCAAAGCCCAGAGGCAGCTTCTCTTTACGGGATCTTTACGGGCTTCCCATGCGAGTCAGCTGAATAAGAGCTTGTTATCAGGAGAAATAATCCAGATTAGGAAGCCAACTCCACCTGAGTGTATAAGAACTTTACACATTTACCCCTGAAGCATCAAATGATCCAAACGCTTTCATGGTCTTTATTTTAAATTATGCTTAAAACACGTTGGGTAACTTAAAGGTTTCAGGCTCATTAAAAGGTGATTAGAAGACCCGCCCCGGTCACGTGACCTTGTACTGACTCTGAAGACACGTCAACAAGTTCACGAGTCGCTGGTGTCACCTACGTGTTCTCAGCAGCAAGATAAGCCCACAGGTGGGTTACCCGTCTCATCACTATCTAAATAAATCTCCAACCGTCCATCATTCATCCACCAGCTGGCGAAGGTTCAAGTTTCATAACAAAACAAATTTGATTAGAACTGAAAAATATTTTAAAAAGCATTTTATCTCACTGCACTCCATTACCTTTAGAAGAAGAAAATATTTCTATAGCGCCTCAAGATAAAAATCACGAGACGCTTCACAAAAATGAAAAAATATAACTAATCATTTAGAAAATGATTAAAAATATTTTAAATGAGCAAAAAATAGACAATTGTGATTAAAAATGTAAAGAAAGAGAGAGAGTGAATAGGAAAGAGGGAAATCAGTGGATTCTGGGGATGCAATGCAACCGTGATCCCGACCCTGCAGCTCACAGACCCATCAGGAAACAAAAATCATCTCGGGGAGGTATTTAAAGAAAACAGATCCAGACTTCAGCTCAAAGATTTTAGAGTGCGAGGCTTTTTCATCAACACTCACTGCAACACTCTTGTAGCGTTATTAAGATCCTATTGTCTGCCCTTAACAGCTGCCCCCTTCACACAGTAACAGCGTGCATGAATCGCCAAGGTCGGGTGCTTGTTTCTAAATGTTTACATTCCAGGAAAGGAGACAGAAGAAAGAAGAAGAACGCTCCTCATTAATTAGTCAAAGTACTTTATTTGTGATGAAGCTAATCAAAACATATGTTGATCAATAATAATCAGGTGACTGATCTGTGAAATCAAAATGTTATGATTTATGTGTTTAATGAATAAACAGGACTGCGCACCAGACATACTATTCCACAGAACATAAGAACGCATGACACATTGTTCTCAGCCAATCAGAGCTTTCGTCTGTCGCAGGGCAGAATCTGGGCTGTTTACTTAAATTGTCCACTCCGATTTGCTAAGATTTATAAACAACTAAGTTAATAAAAACAGAGCAACACCATTTTAACTTCAGTTCCACCTGAGTTCCAAAGGAGTTACATCATAGACTCAACGTAGTTTCAACCAGCTCTCAAATCATCATCACTAAAGGAGATTAGAGTCTGGCCAGCTGTGTTTTTCTACTTTTAAGCTGAGAACTGTCAAGCTGGAATTTCTGTCGTTTGAACAACAAGACGACGGTTCCTTCACAATAAAAGCTGAACGCGCTGAGACCTGCCGCTACTGCCGGAGCTATCCGTAGACGGGTTTGTCGTGCTGCAACACTGTTTCATCAGTCCAGTACCAAGGGGGTCCGAGGACCTGACATTCCTGATCTGACCACGGGAGACTCCATACGGTACGTAGCCTCGGCAAGATGGCGTTTCATGTCAAGAGCTACTGAAGCCCTCGTGGTAGCTAGTCTAAACATCAGACACCCAGATCCGCCTGCCTCAGCCTGGAGATTCTGAACACACACACACACACACCAACACTTCAACATTCAAATCCATATGCATCCATCATAGAGATTTAGTCCTGGTACATTGTTTGAATTTATAATTATAGAAATTAAAGATTCTTAAACGATCCCAACTCTCTCTTTTCTTGTCTCTAAGTCAATACAAAGTGTTTAAATAAAACTCCCTGAAGAAAAAACAACCTATTCTGATTATAATATCTGGACCTAATAACAGTGTAAGAATATACAACTATATTCCACTACAACTCCAACCTAAACTGCTTATTTGATTGGAAGTCGCTCAAATGCAAATCAGATTTCGGGGCTGGAGAATGGATTTGCTTTCCCAAATTGTCACCATTTTTAAAATATGCTAAATGGTTCATTAACAGGAACCTACTGTGTTTAATCATTTCCTGCATTTTCCGGCTTCTTCACCATCCTGCTGCCTCCTCTTGTTCCCAGTCTCACATTCATTTACAAAAGAGGCTCAAATCAGGGTATCTGCAGGTTTAAGGGAGCCACATTTAAGACCTTTTTTAAGGTCACTTTGACCAAATTTAAGCTATTTTTTAAATTAAATTTAAGCTATAATTTTCAGCTATTGCCTGAAATCGGTGCTAACCACGTCGCAAACGTGGGATTAGCCATCCAGTAACCATTAAACTTGCACTTCCCCATGGCGCGAGCTCCCACTAGCTCAGGGGTCGACAACCTGTTCCCATCAAAGAGCCATTATTAGCCGTTTCCCACAGTAAAGAAAACACTGGGAGCCGCAGCAGCCGCGGCGTTGTGGGCGGGGCCTACCCTCAGACAGCAGAGCGCTGCTCACAACAGGTGACAGCAGCCAGTAACGGTCGCTCGTGTACGTCAGAGTTATCTTTCATAAGACGATAATCAATAAAACGATTCATGTAAAATGGATCCAGAAGTTGTAGCCTGTCTCTGCTACAATATTTTGATATTCTTCACCCTGTTGGTGGTTTTACTGAGCAGGTGCCACTTTTGTCATACGTTTCTTTTTAAAACATGTTTAGACTGTTCAGAATACAAATCCAGGCTCTGTCACGTTTGATTGTTGTAATTAAACTTTGTAGGTGGGGAAGGTCAGAAAAGGATCCGATCAATTTGTTTTTCCCTCATTTACAGTGACGGAGATAACGGCGCAGTGCGCCTGGCTCTGGTGTTAATCAAGTTAAATTATATCTCTTTGCAACAAGTTTCACCAGAAAACAGAACAGTTAAAAGGAGGGCTTGTGTTGTGTTGACCGGATAGTTCCCGTATTTGACCGTTTATTTTGACGGAGAAAGAATAGAAAGAATTACCCCGACGCATGCAGACGAACTGACACTTTATTCTACGCACATTGCAGATGTAGCTAAATCACTCAAGAAATGATTCCCATCTGAACACCTGAGCTGGACACTGCTCAGCGCAGCTCGCTGTCAGCGTGTACTACATAAGGTACACAGCGAGCTGAATATGTGGAGAGGGGCTTGGAGCGCGTCGCAGAACCAGGGCGCATGCAGGAAGATTCCTCCGACTGAAGCGAGTGTTTTCCAAACCCTGTCTCTCAGAGAGACTTGTCACTTAGAAAATGTTCCCTGATTATGAAACTTTGGCTGAATAGTGCTTGTTCCTGTCCAATGTGGCGACACATCCAGGAGCCGTCTGAGGAGAATCTCACATCCTCGTCAGCTCAGAAAGCGCCTATGATTACACACAAGCGTGACCCGTCAACCCGGTCTCACAGTAAGACCGGGTTGGACCTGTTCAGGTTTACGCAGACAATCTTTACATCTGTTCAGGTTTACGCAGACAATCTTTACATTTAGAATTGGCTTACAGATGTAAAATTAATGCAGTAAAATATAAAGCATTTTATTTAAATATCCATTCATTATTTTACAAGCACAGAGAGCCGCATCAGATGGATGGAAGAGCTGCATGCGGCTCCAGAGCCGCGGGTTGCCGACCCCCGCACTAGCTTAACCAGCTAATGTGCTCATCTAAAAATAGCCCCCTTTCACAACCAACTGAACGTGTACGGTTCCGCTTACGCCAACATCGTACACAAAAAACGCTGAACACTAACTAGAAAGTCACGAAAATGTTATAGAAATAAAATAATCTTGTTTATTGGGTCTTTGGTAATTTAAGACCTTTGGAAACTGGATTTAAGAATTCTTTGTAATTTTTAAGAATTTTTAGGGCCTTAAATTTGGAAAAGCAAATTTAAGAATTTAAGACTTTTTAAAGACCTGCGGATACCCTGTCAATTTATTCTATCATTAAAATTTCTCAAATGTTCCATTTGTTTTTCCTGCAAAAAATATTAATTTACTTTCAGAGTTTGCATTTTTCTAGCTGCACATTTTCAGTTATGATTTAAAAAGCATCCAATCAGAATCAAACAAGCATGCATGTTTCATTCTTCAGAAATTTGGGAATTGCAAATATATATTGGAGCATCTTGTGTTTGACGTGGTGCGTCTGGAGTCAAAACAAAAACTGGTCAGAGATCAGCTGCCTCCATTTGTCAATCGATGGTTTGTGGTTTTGTGCTGCAACAAAAGAAAAAATTGAGCAGGAAACGTTGGTTCAGTGCAGCGGCTGCTCGCCTCGTCATCAGTCACTAGACAGAAAACAAACCTTAATCTGACATTTAGTTTTGGATGTAAAGGAAAAAAAGAAATGAAATTGACAGTCATGCTGTTAACAAAACCACAGGAGCTACTTCCCTACGGTAAAATGATGGTTTAAGGGTTAACGGAGTAGTTTTGCATGTGGAACGGTTAGTATCTTTCCTGCATCAGATGGCAGCACGAGGGAGCCAATCATTGCAGGAGTCATTCATGAATGAATTTCAGGAATCTGAGAACAGTTGGACCAAATTTTTGATGCATTTCCATTTTTTCTGTCTCTATTTTCTTCAAACCATTTTGTTCTTGTGGGTTCAGGTTGAGGTTCCCTGAAGAAGTTTCTCAGGTCTAGAAGCAGCGGGAGGTTTAAGCCTCCTGATCAAAACTCAACGCTTTGGGATGTACCTCACATGTGGATCAGGACAACAAAAACCCTCAGACTCTCATGAGGAGAGCAGCTCGCATTAATGAAGCTCTCACCACAGTTTCAGTGCTTTTTGTCAGACATTTTTCAGTTTGAATCAAAAAATCTCCTTGCTTAAGAAAAAAAAAACGACTAGCTAAAGGTTCTCAAGAGGTCTTTGGGCCAGGATGACCAAGAACCTTCTGCTGATCCAAGATGAAAAAGCATGCCTGCAAAATACTTCAGGGGTTTAACTTAAGAACTGAAGATGTTTTCAAATGTTCGAATGTTGGATTAACCAAGTAAAGCTTTTGACCGTCCGTAATCCCGATCAAGGACATAATGACACCATCGACATATATACTGGACAACTCGTGTCCGTAGGCTCCAATAATAAGTTTTTAAGCCAAAATGGGAGGTGGCCACCACCGCCATTTTGACCGTACAGGTTCCGTCAAGCCCAGACAATTCCACAAAAGGGAAGAGAGGAGGAGCTGAGGGTGTGGCTGTAAGGCTGGGATCAACTGACAACACCCGGTCGAACTAGCTACAAGCTAACCCAAAGCCAACGCGGAGGTGGGAGCTAAGCTAACGGAGGTAGCAACCTAGCTACAACCGGAGTTAACTGTGCACTACACCAGAGCTTCTGAGTCAGATACGCCGGGCTTACCGCTGGTAAAACCGGGTGGAACACAGAGGTCTCCCGAAAGCTCCACAAGCCGGCAGCCGCACAGCAGACAAGCGCCGCTGCGATCAGAGATGCGCCGAGCTGGCGCTGAGGGGAGGGGACCATACCGATAGTCGGAACTCAGCTCAACCAACATGTTATATTTCATTTTCTAAAGTGCAGAATTATGTTAAATGCACTGGGTTTTACCCTATTACATTTAAATTTCATGGTTAAACAGTACATGTTAAAATCTAAGCTCAGCTCGGCAGTGACCTAAAATACATAAAT
This sequence comes from Nothobranchius furzeri, assembly GCF_043380555.1. Taxonomy (NCBI): domain Eukaryota; kingdom Metazoa; phylum Chordata; class Actinopteri; order Cyprinodontiformes; family Nothobranchiidae; genus Nothobranchius; species Nothobranchius furzeri. Next base: position 84,892,540 of record NC_091744.1, read on the forward strand.
ATAATTTTATTCACCAAAAAAATGAAGTGGAGTCTCCTTGGACGCTCTATTAGTGCAATTAATGCCACAGCAAGTCATTTTGTCCAACAATTGCACAAAAAATATCCACAAAGAACGCACAAACGCTACAAATAATGGTGAGAGACTGAAAATGACCGTACAGTTTTCAGGCTGAGGCCTTTCCCCGGAGCTAGCTCTGCGGTCACGTGGGTCTGATGCTCATTAATTATACAGAATTTTAGGCTTTTAATACACTTAAACAGAAGAGTGACAAAAATTCACCCCCCTCAGAGTTGTCATGAGTGTAAACTAGATCTATTAAACCTAAAACATGTTTATTTCTGCTGTGAAATTGGTATTTTTAACATGGGAGTCAATGAGGATTTGCTCGCTTCTGACACCAGCCCCCTAGTGGATGAGGGTGGAACTGCAATTTTTGTCACTTCCTGTTTTGCTTCATTTCCAGACCTGAATTATGGGACTTGCTTGAATGACACCAGCAGCCTTGATGCATCACTACAGTTCGTCTCCTCTAAAAACACGTGAACTTGTTTCAGTTTCTAAATTTCACTGAGAAAAGTCAACAAAAGGAAGCCGAGTGTGAATTGCTTTATTCTCGAGTCAATGTGAGAAACTAGGACATGAACATGACCATCTTTTCTGAAACTCGGGAGAAATTCTTTTAATTTTAGTTTTTAGCTCAGCTGACAACTGCTGCAATCCTGCTTCTCCGCATACCTGCAGAGCGACGCTGCAGACGTCAGCACCCGGCGCATTTATGCAGCCGCTGCTGAAATCAAACCGCACCACGACCCTTAAAGAGGAGCGTCTTGGGATCCAGACTAATCAGATCCAAACGTTTAAACCATCGGTTTTAACCCAGTTTGGGGTTCGTGGGGTGGGGTGAGGGTGCGGCTAACAGAAACTTCACATCAAGTCCCTACAACGTTGCCCGAGGACAAAAACAGCAGCAAGACGGACAGGTTGCATCTGTCATTAGCAGAATGTTCCCTTTAACGGCTTGCTATGCTGCTGACGGTGGGAAAAACACAAGTTGGACAATTGTGCAAGCGTGCTTTAGCTGATTAAACCCTTCTTCGTGTCAGCGTGAAGACCAAAATAATCGAGGGGAATGTTTTTAGTAAAGACAAACAACTGGGTTGAGTGTGTGTGTGTGTGTGTGTGTCTGTGTGTCTGTGTGTGTGTGTCTGTGTGTGTGTGTGTGTGTGTGTGTGTGTGTGTGTGTGTGTGTGTGTGTGTGTGTGTGTGTGTGTGTGTGTGTGTGTGTGTGTGTGTGTGTGTGTGATCCTGTTCAAGTGTGAGAACTCCAGTCTTCAGGTGAATAACCTGACAGACATTCACTTTCTGTTCATCTGTCAAAAACAGGACACGCTTCTTTTTTCATTCCTGTTCACACAACCTCATCCTGTACCCCCCCCACCCCCACCCCCCCACCCCCACACACACACACAGGTCTCAGAAGTTCACCTTGTCCAGGTCCACGGGCCTGCAGCGGCTGTACGGAGAGTTCTTGTCATCTTCATCCACCTTTTCCTTTGTGGGTTTTTTTGCAGCTTTTCCTTCCGTCTGTTCGCCGACTTTTCTCCGCTCTCTCAACGTCTGAAAGAAAATAAAACTTTCATTAAAGAAATAAGCTCTCGTTTTATCTGAGCTTTACTGTTCCTGTTTCAGTGACCTTTGCCCTTCAAGACTCGTGACATGTTCAGCTTTGCATTGTTTAACCTTTGCACACAGGTTAACATTTTCACGAGCTTATTAAACGCAGCTGAAACTGGAGGGTTAGTTGTGTTCAGTAAACCGGCTGCACAGACTTGTCTTAGGGATGGATTTTTGTTGTGGTAGGATGGGCGTGGAGGGCGAATCTTTCCCAGTACAGAAAACTGGTTCTGGCTGCAAAACGCCATCCCATGCTCGCGTGTTTATTCCTAACCCACAGCTGACCGTCACCTTCTACTGGTCACAGTGTCACAAAATGCGGTAAATGGTGTGTATTCGTATAGCATTTAGAATCCTGAAACCCCCGAGACACTTTACAACACAATCAATCACCCATTCACACACAAAAAACCTAAAAAAACATGCACACTCCGATAAAAAAAACTAAAGAACTGGATGAAGCATCAACTGTAAAGCAGACTCTTCGTGCTGAGCAGCATTCCGGTTCATCTGGTGTGCCCGTTTTTAATTCCCAGGAGAATAATTCTCAATATTTCAGTTCTGGAGAAGAGAGGAACATCAGAACAGAAGAAGTTTAGCACAACACAGAACTTCATACACAGAGAGGACTTTGTTCAATTAACATTTATATGTTTATTGAATACACAACTGTTTAGCTGGTTATTTTGCATTTACGAGTTCAGAGGATCTCCGGTAGCTAAAGAAACTAAAGCAAACATGAAGATTATATTAAAGAGTTTAATCTTCAGTTTAGGCACAACAATATATAAATAATAACAAGTCTCGTTTTATTACGCAATAAGAAAACTGCCCGTGCCATCTGTAAATCCTCCACTAGAGGGCAGCATACACAACTAGGACTGGATAAGACAAGTTTCAGGTGAAGGTACTAATCCTGATCATCTTCATAATTTCAGGATTAGAGGCCAACCGATATGGGTTTTTTTTTAAAGGCCGATGCAGATTTTTCAAGAATTTTGTTGCCGATGGCCGATACCTAAAGCCAAGTATTAAGGCCAATATATTTACGTTTTAGCATCACATTGAATGTGAAAGACAACCGAACACTCGCTGTGTACAATATAAATTCAATAAGTCAATAAATCTCTTAATATTTATTGAACTTCAAATATAAAACAAACCAAGCATTAAAAAAATGGTGTGTTGGAGTCCTTCTGGTTCTTTCTTTAGTCTAGTAATGGTGGCAGTTGACCACACAGGTGCCTGATAATTATTATTATTATGAATATGCTTTAATTCTTTAATCAGCCTTTAAAAATAATTTGGGCCGATAGAGAAAATTGAATATATCGGCTCGATACATCGACCGACCGATATATTGGTTGGCCTCTATTCGGGACGTTTTTAAAGCTGAAGCAAGTTCAAAGGAAGATTAATGACCTCCAGGCTTTAATGTTCAGCTAAACCGAAACTGAAAACTCAACTAGCTTCTCTAAATGAAAGTTTTGTGTTCGTTTCCTGTTAAAACTCAGAATGCATGGATCAAAATGAGGAGGAACAACATCCGTCTGATGGACTCAAAGTCCTAAAGATTGTATTAAAATCAAACATTTTTACATTAGACTACCAGTCTTGTCCAGATTTCTACAGAAAACGCTGCAGCCTGATTTCATTTCTGGTACTTTGAGGTAACAAGTAAAAATCATCCTTTTCTACCACTCTGACATCCAACTGAGATGAAACGTGCACAGAGACCCCGAACAAGGCAGCCGTTTTTGGTTTTCAGGTTATTCCATTAGTTACAATGCAGCACCACCTTAAATCACATGACCCCTGTCTCATGATTGAGTCATGAGCTCAGACTCCAATTAGAGAAACAAACAAACAAACAAACGCTGCACTGATACCAGGATCCTATCTGCATCCTGCAAAAATGAGTCAAATCACTGCAGTCTGACTATTTTTAAAGACACAAATCAATTTCCACAACCTTTAATATCAACACATGGGCAGAAACTCGCGGCTTCTGCGTCAGAAAGTTAAATATTTATCAGCAGGCTGGTGTGAGGCATGTGTTCAAAGCCTCTTATGGTCTGTCACAGACATCACCTCAGTAATTTAACACCTTCTGTTGCAACATTATACCATCCCATCATCACACTGTAAAAGATTAAATGAACCCAAGAGCGGTCAAGACGCCTCGTTCTGCAGGGACAACATGAGAACATTCACCTGAAAGTAGCAGAACTGAGAAAGAACAATGATTAAAACGTGATCAGGACCAGTTAAGAGTCCTGCACCAGATTCCTCCTTAGAGGGATTACATCTCATCTCATCTCACTTTGTGCTTAACGGGTATTAATGATATGACTTTTGGCCGTGTGTTCAAAAGTCTGGACACAATTTAAGACAATAAATCAAGAATTTAATTTAATCAGTAAGAACTCCAACAAAAAAAGCTGTGAAAAAAAAGCTTTGGTGCAAAGTTTTGTTTCATAGAATAGAATAGTTTCATTTAAACACACACACACACACACACACACACACACACACACACACACACACACACACACACACACACACACACACAATGGGATGAAAACGGGCTTCTCCAGGGCAGAAAAACACCTAACAAACAAACAAACGGTGCAAAGGTTGCGTTATATACACATGAGGAAAAAGACTACTCAGTGAGATATTCAGTACGGGATACTTCACATTACTTAAGTTAAGTATAGTATTGCTGTAGTAGTAACCCTATTGAGGCAAAAATAAATAAAAAATCCTCCTGCTGTCCTGATTGGTATCAGGTTTTCATGCAGCAGGTGCACAAAAGGCTGCTTTTAAAGTGATCAATCCCATAAATACTTTTTTCTGACTCTATGCTCCTGGGTAACAACAGGGCTTTCATGGTTTTACTTTCAGAATCACAATTTTTAAGATCAGTTCACAAAAAAAAAATCAATCAAAATCGGTATCGGTTCTCAAAACCAGAATCAGTGCGTCTCTAGTCCTGTGGCCGACCGTTTCTTCATTTCCCTGGACAGGTACCACATTTTTCCACTTTCTTTAGTGAGGTATTTCCACATTTCATTTGTGTATTTCTATGTTTATGTACATGTGAAGCCATCTCCATTTATATTTTGTAGGATTTTTACACTGAGAAACATTTTTTCTTTCTGCATTTTTTCTTTATTTTACATCAAGACCAGATCAAATTAATCCTGTTGTACCACATCAGATTTGATATCAAGCAAACCTGCAGTAACGAAAGTGCAATACATAATACAATAAGCAGCTTTTAATTGACTCACATGCACGGTTTCTGTGTCCTGACTAAACAAGCACACACGCGGCGACGGTTTTACACGGCTGAGCCTGATGAAGCGACACACCCTCAGTATCTGCAGCCATAGCCTACGTGGGCAGTAAGTGATGTTTAATGAGCACTTCCTACTTCAGGGTGGGTGGGTAGTGTTTGTTCAGAGGGCGTGGCCCATTTTTAGCTTCACTTCTGATTGGATGACGAGTCTGTTGATTTTAAATCCTTTTAGGTGACAGCAGAACAAACTGGGGCTGGCTAGCCAACGATACAACTACCATCAAACTCTGCCGCAACTAAAAGAGCCGCAATCTGAAGCTTTTGAGGAAAAAAACGGTGGTTTTACGAAATAAAGACTAATAAAAAATGTTGTGTTGCCTTTATTATTGCCTTAGATAAAAAAAAGTGCATTCAACTTCCCTTCAGCTATTTGACTTGTGGGTCATAAAACAAACGTTGGTTCATAACTATTCGTTTCAGGGAGTGGCAACGTTAAATCCCAGGTTTATTAACCATTAACTAGCACGTGCTTGCAGAGCACATTATAGTCTCCCGATCTTATTGAAACAAGAACAAAAAAAGTCCAATATACATTCCATTAAGCTAACCTGCTACTGGAGAGGCTGAGGGACTGGGTAGGCCTATCAGGATCTGCTCTGGAGTGGTTCTCCTCTTTTCTGTCTGAGCGCTCCTTTTCTGTGGCCGTCTCCAAGTTTAGGTCCTCCACCACCTCTCTTACCCATGGTGTCCTACAAGGATCTGTGCTGGGGCCTCTGCTCTTCCTCCTTTACCTGCTTCCTCTTCAGCACATCCTGAGCTCCTTCAAAGGAATCTCCTACCATCTTTATGCAGATGACATCCAACTGTACATCTCCTTTAAGCCCCATGAGATGTCTAAGCTGCAGCTGTTACACACCTGCTTAGACTCTATCAAAACCTGGATGGTGGGAGCTTTCTTCAGCTGAATGAAGATAAGACTGAGATCCTCATCTGTGCCCCAGACAAGCTGGTTCCCAAAGTCAGAGACTCTCTTGGTTAGCTTGCTTCTCACACCAAACCTTCTGTCAGGAATCTTGGCGTGACCTTTGACCCAGCTCTCACCCTGGATTCTCATGTCAGTTCTCTTGTTCGCTCTTCCTTCTTCCATCTCAGGAACGTTGCTAAGCTGAGTCCCATTCTGTCCCGCTCTGAACTTGAGACAGTTCTCCACACCTTCATCTCCTCACGCTTAGACTACTGTAACTCTCTTTTCACGTGTCTGAGCAGAACCTCCCTGAACCGTCTACAGGTGGTTCAGAACGCCTGTGCTCGGCTTCTGACCAAGTCCTCCAAACACACCCACATCACCCCGCTTCTCCTCCAGCTTCACTGGCTGCCAGTCAACTTCAGGGTTCATTTCAAGATCCTGGTTCTGGTCTATAGGGCCTTACATGGACAAGCACCATCTTACATTGGTGATCTTCTTAGTCCCTACACCCCCAGCAGGTCCCTGAGGTCCAGTGATCAAAGCCTACTGGTTGTGCAGCACCAGGCTAAAGACCAAAGGTGACAGGTCATCTGCTGCTGTGGCCCCCAGACTCTGGACCTCTCTCCCCCTGAGCCTGAGATCAGTGGACTCAGTGGTCTCCTTTAAAAAGCAGCTGAAGACTCACTTGTTCAAGCTGGCTTTTGTATGACCTTCTTCACCTCTCTCTCTTTATTCTGCTCTCCCCACCTATTCCACCTTCCTCAGGATCCACTGGTTTCCCTCTTTCCTGTCCACTCTCTCTCTTTCTTTACATTTTTAATCACAATTGTCTATTTTTGCTCATTTTAAATATATTTTTAACCATTTTCTAAACGCTTTTTCATATTTTTACATTTTTGGTTTTTGTGAAGCGCCTCGTGATTTTTATCTTGAGAGGCGCTATAGAAATGATATTTTCTTCTTCTACATTTTTATTTACATTATATAATAACTCTACATTACAACAATTAGTTGAGACGTTTAAAACTTTTATTTTGTTGATTAGCTGTGGTGGCCATCTTGAAAAAATCTGCAGCAGCGTTTAGAACTTTTAAAGCTGTTATAGCAAATCTACAGAACAAGCTAGCTTTTGAACGCAACCCCGCCACGGAACACTCACCCCTCCCCTCGGGCATCTTTTCCAGAGAAACAGAAACCTGCGACGCCGGACGAAACAAGATATCGCTAAACACGGTGGCCGTTTCTAGGTTCAAACGTCTTGTTGTCCGTGAATTCAAATGGTGGGGTTTTTGTCCTGAAGTTGAAGAGGTAGCAGCCGGCTGTTTCTCCTTCCCTCACCTTTCATACCAGTGGTGTTCTGCTGCTAAACATGCGAGTGTGTGATGAGTGGAGGACCCAGGGTAGCGCGGCGGTTCACTGAGACCGACGACCAGAGGGTTTCGGTCTGAAATATGTTTTTTAGGCAAACGCGAGTGAAGATCTTTATTTCATGTTATAGCTAAACTTTGTCAGAACATTGTTAAGAGACATGAAAACAACATTTTAAGCCAATTGTAGTGTTCATTAAAAATCTGTGTGCGAGATATCTTTTGAGCAGGCAAAAACATCACCCTGCAGACCGAAACTCAGCCTCTGGTATGAATGACTCAAGCACACAAGCATACCTGCTGGTTAATAAGTCATCCATAATCTTGAGGAAATATTTCTAATCCTGAAGTTTAAATAACTCAACTTATTTTTGTGGAAGCAGCGAGCCAACAGAAGAGTGTCACATTCCTACAAGCTTCTGAATAAGTCTTCTGATCATCTATCTAACATTTAGGATCGGTGTGAATCTGTGAGAATAAAATCGGATGCAGCACGACTCCGCTTAGGAAATGAGCACCTTCGGGATCGCAGGATGATGAAGAGGTAAAAACAAAGATGAAGAGATTATGATGTTGTGGGTCGGCATGCTGGTTACCAGTTCTTCTCCTCTTCCTTGTGCCGTTTGCCATCTTAGCACCTCCTTGTTTTGCGGGTTACCAGCTTGGCTCCTCCTCCTGATGCTCGTCACCAGTTTTCCTCACTTGTGCCAGGTTTATGTTATGCATGCGCGTGTCGACCAATGACTGTAAAAATACTGGACAGACTGTGATGTCACCTACAGGTTTCTGAGGCTCGGATTGGAAGCCCAGTGGGCGGTTCTGATCACCGCCATCTTGGCTTTGTCGACACTCCTGAACAACACAAAAATGGGCAAAGAGGTGGAGCTGAGCGCAAAGCTCTGAGGATCTGAGCCTGCCATTACTCCCTGCTACAAGCTAACTGAGCTAACCGAAGCTAATGAAGGTTTGCTGGTGCTTTTAGCCAGAAAAACGTGGTTGAGCGTCTCTAACGTGAAGCACGCACCAACTCACAGAGCTGTGGAGTTTCTGTGGTCTCCCTCAGAAAGCTCCACAGGCGATGAGCACAGCCTAAGACCGCAGCAGATGGAGCATTTACACCTCAGTGGATGATTTACTAAAGAGTCACCCCCCTCGGAGTCGTCATGACCGTAAACTTGTCCTATTAAACTTGAAAATGGCATTTTGTCGATGTAGTTGACATCAATGTAGGAGTCGCTAGGAAACTGGTTAGTTTTGGAGCCGGCCCCTAACAGATGAGGGGGGAACTGCAATTTTTGTCACTTCCTGGTTGGCTTCTCTTTTATTTTTTTTCCCCCCAATCGATTACTGCCCCATGGTGTCAACTCTATCAGGCGATCAGACGGATGACCTGCACTATTTTTCACCAACATTCAGACTGGGACCAAAACTCGGCCCTGGCATTTTTAGGAATCGTCGGACCTCCCCATTGGGAGAGCCGTGGGGGTGGGGGGTGTTGCCGCTCGCGGACTCGTCTCTAGGCTGAACGTGAGATCTAATATGGACTGGGACTGTTAAATTACAAGCAGGGCCAGACCGCTGCGACCGGGAGCCCGGGGCCTTCCAGATCAGCTCATTCTCCTCGGGCGATCAGCGGGACATTAGCTACATGCTAACGCGGTAAAACAACTGCTACGTCATCGCTCTACCGCGTTTTTCTTGCTAAAACCGCCTGGAAAAACTCTGTCAGCTTCGGGTTACCATGTAGCTAATGTTCTGCAGATCACCAACTGTGGAGTCGTGCTGGCTAAACGGCCCACCGGGACAGTGCCAGAATGCCAGATAGGTCAGTCCACCTCTGCATTCAGACACACTTCTGAATGTACGTGACGGGAATAAGATGAGAAGTGATGACGCCAATACTCAGGTTTTCCTGAACCCACCCTCACTCGCAGGTTGATCCTAAAACTCGATGTCTTGCTCAGATCAAAACTGAAGCCGTAACATTTTAAAAAGCTCATGAAGCCGTTTCTGAATTCCTTCTTGATGTTTTTTTTTTGTTAGCAGGATAGTGTGGCTTTAAATTTCCCTAATGAGATTTTTTTTTCCCACCTCTCCATGCTTCATTGCAGCCCCCATCAAGTCTGCCGACATTACACCCACAACCTCGTCAGGATCGACGCTGCTCTTTTCTGTGCTTCTGTTAGCTGCTGAGTGACGCCTTCATGCATGGATTCAGACCTTTTAATGGTTTAACAATTACATGTTATCTTGGTGTTGATAGTGAGTTTGGTTTAGATTAGACCTCATTAAAAACCAGCAGGAAAGCAATCATGAGATTATTTCTGAGTCACTAACGACCTTTCACATGGAGAGTTGATCCTGTTGGTCATCGCTCCGGTAGAGCCAATATTTGCTGATTTTCCCAGGAGCCCTGGTGGCCGTCAGGCCGTCTAGATCCACTAAACATGTTAACTGAAATGTTGGGAAAAGACGTTTTTGAAATGGGAGCCGTTATGGAAAAACTTATGTTTATTAATTCTTGAGCATTTTCCGGAACTGCGCTGCTCTGGGCGGCTGCATGTTGGAGTAGCTCTGTTGACTACATGCAAGTTTTGCCTTTTCTTGGACATTTTTTCTTCTAGTTTCTCAAGAAAAACTGTATTTTTTTGGACACTTTACTTTTCTGTTTCTGGTGCTGTGAAGCTTGGAGGATTTTTACTGCTATTTTTTTTTAGCTTTTTTCACTTTTGAGCATTTGTTATGATGTGTAACCATGGCAACAAGCTGGTTTACAATCGGGAGCAGCTGATTAACATTGGAAAGGCTGAAATAATACCTCAACTGAAGCCACAAATCCCAAATGAGCTAAAACGCAAGAAGCGTGGGTGCAGAGCGGGAGCAAAACGGAGACAGAGAAGGAGGAAATTCAAACCATCTCTTCCATCGATCATAATGGGCGATGTGAGATCACTGGCCAACAAGATGGAGGAACTCCAAGCCCTTTCAAAGACTCAGCCAGCGTTTCGGAACCGCTGGAGGAGATCATGCAAAGAAGGATTCTCCAGAGAATCAAGAAAATGATGGACAACCCTGAGCATTCTCTTCACAAGACTGTCCGACAACGGAAGAGTGTCTTCAGTCAGAGGCTTCTTCAGTTTCACTGCAACACTGACCGCTACTGGAGATCCTTCCTGCCAACAGCCATTGTAATATACAACAACTCTTTGACGACTTGATTATTATTATTATTCTGAGCTACTACAGCAATCAGTTTCCCTCTGGGATCAATAAAGTGTTTTTGAATTAAATTGAATTGAACCATGGACTCAATCAACTAAATTTAAATGTACTGCTCTTTGCCTCTCTGCATGCTCACTTATTCAGACCCCCCCCACACACACACACACACACACACACCCACACACACCCACAATCTCTCCCTCTCTATAAATAAACTCTGACCGGATGTTTGGGGCATTATGCTTCGAGCATCTTGCCACAGTTATAACGTTTGACTTGTTCATCGTCTCCTTCTCTCTTCACTACAGGAAATGGGTTATTGATAAACATATTGATAAAAATCCATGACAGGAGCTTGTTTGGGTTTCTGGAGGAGGTCGAGGACCTGTGAGTCCATGTAGATCAGTGAACCCAACTCCCTTCCTTTAGGGCCGGTATCCAGCATGTTTTGATGTTTTCCCTGCTTCAACACACCTGATTTTGATGAGGTGCTAAACAGGTGAATCAAGTGTGTTGGAGTAGGGAAACAACTAAAACATGTTGGATATTGGCCCTTGAAGAAGGGAGTTGGGGATCGCCACTCTATATGAACTACAGGAGGCAAATGGGAGAGGAAGATCTGGGATGAATTACACAAACTGCATGGATTATTGGATTACCCACTGATCTTTCTTCACTGCACCATTTGATCCCGCCCCCATGCCATTAGTTACTCTAAAACTTTTGGTCTTCGTTTGGTTTTTCCATCTGCTGGCATGGCTGTGTCTGTGGTGATGTGGCGATCTATTGGTGGCACTTTGCTGGTTATGCCACGTTTCACCTCATCCAGGCTTCAACTGCTGGTGGCAGGATGGTAATGAAATATTGTAAAATGTGGAAATGTAATGAGTTTTCAAAGTTTTGAACCAGTTCAGCTGATCGTCTCTGTTGAGGAGGGGTGAGACGGCCCAGACGGTGCCCAAGGTATGAAATGCTTTGGTTTTAACTGTTGGTTCTGTTTAATTTGGATTATACCATCCCAGCCAGCTGGAGGAGGAGCCAAGCTGTTGTGGGCTGCATACGGACCTTTCACACACACACAGGTTTCTGATGATGGAAAATGAATGTGTAAAAATGGCCAATATATGTAATTTTTTCCCCTCTTTTTTTAAAAGAACTATAGATTTTCTAAACCTCAGGGAAATTTGAGATGAATCACAAATAAAGGAAACCAAATTAAAACAAAGGCTAAACGTTAAACTGCAGAAAGATTTCAAGGAATCAAACCTTCGTGTTCCTTCTCAGGAGGAAAAGGACACGTTCTACCTGTAGTGATGGTGACTAATCACACTTTCCAATAATATGAACATTTATTACTAAGAAGCATTGACACAACAAAGAAATAATAAACCAAACACAAAATAAAACTTGAAGGCCAAAAGAGGAAGCATGCTAAGAAAACGACTAACATATCCATCATAAAATGACTCTTCAAGCAGAAGAATCTAAACCTTTTGGGATTAAGAGACCGTTTCTAACCAAGTGCTATAAATACCTAGATCATCAGAAAAGGAAGCCCTGAAAGAGCCGTTGAACATGCCAGCCTGAGAGGAAACCAGATATCTACGTTTTTTTTTCTTGCATAGATCTGATTTTTGACATCATTCTTTTTATAGTCTGCTAAAACAAACAAAAACATTCATTTATTATGAAATAATAAAGAAATGGAGCATGACTAATTATATTTAAATGTACCTCAGATAGCGATGGGTACCGAATTCGGTACTTTTTAAGGTACCGACCGAATTCCATAGTACCGACTGAGCACCGATTCACGTCATTTGAAATGGTGCCTCGTTTCGGTACCCGTCCTTCATAAAGAGAACTTGCCTAGACAGCTGCGCATGCGCAAGAGCGTTATGTCGTCTGTCGCTGCGAGCCAGTTGTAAACAGAGCAGCATGGTAGAAAGAACACACGCTAAAGCTTGGGTCCACTTCACTAAATGTGATGGGTAACTGGGTGATGATGAAACCAGCGACAACGATCTAAGTGAGACATCCTCATCTTAATCTGCTCCGGTAGGTAAATAAAATGTTTAAGATAACGTTAGCTTGATATGTTAGCTTCCGTTTCACTAATGGTGCATTCGCTTTCTCCTCGGAACTCCGAATTTCTGACTAGAAGAACATGAACGTGCTCTAAAGTTTGGCTTCACTTTACTAAATGCGACGGGTGAATGGGTGAAGATGAAACCAGCGACAACGATCTAAGTGTGAGGCATCATCGTTTTAATCTGCTCCAGCAGCTAAATAAACTGTTTAAGATAAAGTTAGCTTGATATGTTAGCTTCCATTGCCGCCGTTGTTATCAGCTAATGGTGCATTCGCTTTCTCCTCGGAAATTCTAACTTCCCAGTAGGAAAAATCAAATGAAAAAGGACGGCAAAAGGAATGAAGATACACAGTAAATTTAGTTCACAGTAAAGATGTTTGCTTCAGTTTAATTATCAGCTTATAAAACTACAAGGACGATGTTAAAATACAAACAGTTGTATGTTATTTATCGCAATATTTATCAAATATGGTTATATATTGAGAAAAATATATATTTAATTATAAAAGAGAATTAAAATATTAAACACTCAAAAGTATCTAAAATTGGTACCGTTAAGTACCGGTATCGATTCCTAGGTACCGGGAATTAGTACCGAATCGATTCAAATGTCAAAGGTACTAGGGATGGGTACCTTTACCCATCACATTTAGTGAAGTGGACCCAAGCGTTAGTGTGTGTTCTTTCTACCATGCTGCTCTGTTTACAACTCGCTCGCAGCGACCGAAGACATAACGCTCTTGCACATGCGCAGCTGTGTAGGCAAGTTCTCTTTATGAAGGACGGGTACCGAAACGAGGCACCGTTTCAAATGACGTGAATCGGTGCTCAGTCGGTACTGTGGAATTTGGTCGGTACCTTTAAAAGTACCAAATTTGGTGCCCATCCCTAACCACAGAACATGATGCAACATGAATATTGTTTAACCCTAAATAATCTGAAATGTGAAACAATAATAAAATCGAGCTTCTAAAACTAATGTTAACATTACAGCAGTTTAATACGTTTTATTTTATTACGTAATTCTATAACAAAGCACCTGCATCACCACGGCCTAATCTGTAGCAACCCAGAGAGTTTGGCGATAACTCCTAAGGCCAGAGCTGGGACAATGGAAGTTTACAGCCAGTCTGTTTTGTGGTTTGTTTCCTCCAAACGTTGCTGGTAGACTGGTGACAGAGTTCCTGTACCGACGGCCTAACAAAAGCTCAAAGTGTCTGGATGAGATTAGAGAGCAGAGAGATGTCGAGGAATCAAAACACAAGACGAGCTTTGTCCCGGGGGGAAGAGGCGGCGGCTGAATAAAAGGCTGGCAGGCAAAAACAAAGGAGATAGTTGGAGTGGAGCGGTGATGTGGCCTGGTACCATCACAACACAGAAACCATAGTCAGCCTCCACTGGGACGGGGGGAGGAGGAGGAGGAGGAGGAGGAGGAGGAGGAGGCGGCATCTGATTCTAGTTGTGAAGAGGAGGAAATAAAATGGTTTTGTTCAAACACACAAACACTTTGAATCTTGGAAAATATGAGAAATTTTCATTACATTCTGATGACCTGGGCTTTTTAATGTGGGGTCTTCATGAGCTGTACGCCATAATCCTCACTGGTATAACAGAACTGGCTTGAATAACCTGGCTGCATGGAATGAGTCTGCCTCTTATGTCAGTAACTCAATTTCAAAGGTGAAACTAACGAAGAACTTTTGCACCAGATTCTCGTTTTTCTGTTTTCTTTGGTATTTTCAGAGGAAACCTGTAGCAAAGATGTGATGCTACAAAACCCACATGGAGAAGTTCTGCAGACTGTCACCAGGAGTCGTGGCAAAGTGAGGTGCTGGTGCTGAACCTCCAGGCTGTGAAGCCTTCCATTCATTTGTAACAGCTGGCATTGACCTCTGACCTTGCTGGACCACTCACTCCCGGGAAGATTGGCATCTTTTGTTGGCAGTTTGCCAGTACTGAGAAATCTGAGAATAAAAAAAAAAGACTCCAGATTCTTCAGAAAATGATCCATGCAAGATTGTGACAACACACCGTTCTTCTGCATCGTTTGTATGAATCTGCAACTCGCTTCCTGTTAAATATTTGTTCAAAAACGTCCCAACTGTTCACCCGGATTAAAAACTACTGAAAAACCAGCCGAGTGAGACACGTCGACAGCATCCGTCCTTAGACATGCAGGAGACCCCTAGTCAACGTGACTCGTTTTCCATCACAAGTGTTTATCGGAGCGTTTTATGGTCAAAGATATGAATACCACTGGAACCAGAAGTGGAAAAGGTGCAAAGGTTGGGTCGCCCTCTGTGCAGACCTGGTTTTATATATATATATATAATATATAATATATAATATATATATAATATATAATATATATAATATATAAATATAATATATAATATATATATAATATATAATATATAATATATATATAATATATAATATATAATATATATATAATATATAATATATATATAATATATATATAATATATTATATATATATATATATATATATATATATATATATTATATATATATTATATATATATATATTAGATCAGCAGGTGCGACGGCTGCACAACTAGTGCAGCTGCTGAAATTAACCTATCAAATGTGATCCGTTATCCTAATCGTTTCCTCAACCAGATGGTCACGACTAGAACTCGAGGTTAGAAGGTGACACTACCCACCGACTTGCTGACCATACCTGCATTTCAGGTTAATCCACAGCTAATTAAACTGCTGGCTGGTAACTAACCATCGAGGTGACCTGGCTTTCTGTAACCTCTTAAGTTCCAAAGAAGACCATAAGAGAGTCAGTCGGCCCGAGTCAGCTCAGAGTGATTTATTAGCAGTGTAAAGGTTGGATGGTTTTGTGGGACGCTCACTGATAAGACTCTTTCATGAACATTTACTCAGATATATGTTCTCACATTAAACAGTACAACAATATGTATTTACTCAGTATTTTCAGACATAATTCAATATGTCACTTACATATTACGTATATTATAACAATACAGATGTAATATATTGTCACGTAGTATATTTAATCTATTTTTGTTGTATGAGGGAATAACTCAGAAACAAACTTCCCTGGGGAAAAAAGGTACTAAACTCAAAATTACAACAAAAGTGACGATTAGGATCAAGTTAAATATATTCTAGTACTATTACCTTAATATTTCATTAATTTCAGTTTCATTAAAACGTGTTGCCCTCAAATGAGTAAAAAAATATGCAAAAAACATATAATTTTTCCTTGGTTTAGAGGTTAAAGGGCCTGTATTTGTATAGCACCTTCCAGGGTTCTACAGCCCCCCAAGGCGCTTCACAGGACAACAGTCATCCACACATTCACACGATGGTGGTAATGAGCTACAATTCACTTCAGTCTATTTAAATAGGGCCAAACCCAGACAGGTCGTCTCAAGGACCTTCACATCATAAACATTCCAATACACGTCAGGTCATTTAGCCGGTCAGTAAAACGTTTCCTATATAAGGAACCCAGCAGGTTGCATCAAGTCACTGACTCGTGTCAGAGTCTTTACAGCAATCCTCATACTAAGCAAGCATGCAGCGACAGTGGAGAGGAAAACTCCCTTTTAAAAGGAAGAAACCTCCAGAGGATCCTGGCTCAGTATAAACAGCCATCCACCACGACTCACTGGGGATGGAGAAGACAGAGCAGACACACACATGCATACACCTAGCGTTGGGTACCGAATTCGGTACTTTTAAAGGTACCGACCAAATTCCATAGTACCGACTGAGCACCGATTCACGTCATTTGAAACGGTGCCTCGTTTCGGTACCCGTCCTTCATAACGAGAACTTGCCTAGACAGCTGCGCATGCGCAAGAGCGTTATGTCGTCGGTCGCTGCGAGCGAGTTGTTAACAGAGCAGCATGGTAGAAAGAACGCACGCTAAAGCTTGGGTCCACTTCACTAAATGTGATGGGTAACTGGGTGATGATGAAACCAGCGACAACGATCTAAGTGAGACATCCTCATCTTAATCTGCTCCGGTAGGTAAATAAAATGTTTAAGATAATGTTAGCTTGATATGTTAGCTTCCGTTTCGCTAATGGTGCGTTCGCTTACTCCTCGGAACTCCAAATTTCAAACTAGAAGAACATGAACACGCTCTAAAATTTGGCTTCACTTCACTAAATGCGACGGGTGATTGGGTGAAGATGAAACCAACGACAACGATCTAAGTGTGAGGCATCATCGTTTTAATCTGCTCCAGCAGCTAAATAAACTGTTTAAGATAACGTTAGCTTGATATGTTAGCTTCCATTGCCACCATTGTGATCAGCTAATGGTGCGTTCGCTTTCTCCTCGGAAATTCTAACTTCCCAGTAGGAAAAATCAAATGAAAAAGGACGGCAAAAGGAATGAAGATACACAGTAAATTTAGTTCACAGTAAAGATGTTTGCTTCAGTTTAATTATCAGCTTATAAAACTACAAGGACGATGTTAAAATACAAACAGTTGTATGTTATTTATCGTGATATTTATCAAATATGGTTATAAATTGAGAAAAATATATATTTAATTATAAAAGAGAATTAAAATATTAAACACTCAAAAGTATTTAAAATTGGTACCGTTAAGTACCGGTATCGATTCCTAGGTACCGGGAATTAGTACCGAATCGATTCAAATGTCAAAGGTACCCATCCCAACATACACCAACACAATACACCTGATTTCAATCAGCAGGAGATTAATAAGTCTTCTGCAGAGCTTTATGAGATGCTTAACAGGTCATTTAACCACTGAATCAGGAGTGTTGGAGCAGGGAAACTACAAAAACATGCCGGACAGCTGCATTGGTGGAACAGAGCTCCCCACATTCCAAGAACAAACAAACAGGGATAAAAGCAGGAAATGTGTTTTCAAATGCCAGAAGAGAAGACAACCTCGGGACGGATTGGAGACCAAATAGGAAACAAACTGAGTCATAATTAAAATAAATCATTTAGCCTACATGACTCAGATAGGACACTCTCTCGCTCAACTGTGGGTCTAACTAGTTACAGCTTAGTGAAACCTCTGGACTAATCTGCTCTGGTGTAAAACCACAATCAAACCCCATTTTAAACATAAATACTAATAGCTTTGACTTGGTTACACTGAAATAGGACGATAAGATGGAGAGTGTGAAACCTCACTGACTAGTGTGTGTTTGTTTGCACGTTTCAGATGAGGGTGTGACCGCAGCCGTTACATGTGGAGAGAACAAGGTTAAGGGTTACTCGTACCGGAAAAGATTGGGAAACGTGGAAAAGGCTTCGAATAGAATCATCCGACCCCACAGAGACGAGTGTAGCTGAGATCCACAGAACATCTCAGGGAATAATGTTTCATTTATTTACGAGTTATCGTCTCACTGAGGGTTTCCCACCTCGAATCCCGGACAGAGAGTCACTTTGCAGACCGGCAGACAAATTCTGCAGCACGCATTTGCTAATCCAATTTGATAACAATGACATCAGCAGGAAAATCACCTGATCAGGTCTCTCACACACACACACACACACACACACACACACACACACACACACACACACACAGTTCATATTTATGCACAACAGCGCAGAAACTCTAGCGGGTAAAAACAGACCAACTGAGTGTAAATCATCCTCTCTGAGGAAGTCTCAACACAAACCAGTATGATTTACACATTTAATTATTTCCACACAGGTCATTCGGTTCAAAGCCCAACAAAAGAATAAACTTCTCCACACATGATAAAAAGCTGCTAAAAAGAACAAAAACCTGCTCGGTTTTTAGCTTTGCTCATCAAAGCCACAAATAAAAGCATTTTCCAGCTTTCTAAGGAAACGTGTCTGTTAGCATTTACTAATTTTACGCATACACTTCTAGAGGAGCACAGATTGTGGTTGAGAGAGACGATACCAATTTCTAGTCCTTGCACAGCTCTGACCTGCCAATACCGATTTCGGTCGATGGTGAATCATCTAAAAGGATCATTCTGAATTATTCATGTAGAAGTAAAAACCTTTAATCAAGAAAAATCTGCTAACATTAGCATGAATTAGCAATGGTGAGTTCACAAACCAATGGGGGGGGGGGGGGGTGTAGAATATACTTTAATGCTTGGGAATGGTGCATTCAAGGACCAAAAGAAAAACAAACTTACGTTTTTGACAATGATTTCCGGAGAATCTTTAATTAGTTTAACCTCACTTACATTTTAACACAAATTTAATTATTTTATTGTTTTTTACTGTAAAAAAAACCCTCACAAATTAACTAAACAAACATCAGATCTACGGCCGATACCGGTGCAGCCAAGTGCACCTCACGCAGAGCGCCGATAAATCTTCCCGCTGGCCTGGAACAGTTTCTAAACCGGTGTGTGTGTGTGTGTGT